>NC_134699.1:50778085-51078085 GCF_050947455.1 Rhinoderma darwinii
TAAATGTTTATTCTGCCTCTAATCAGCACTGTAGTCACGGTATGATCTGCAGCATGATGATGGGTGGTATGTTTTTTGTTTTTTTTTGTGAAACAGCAACTCCCAGCATATCCTTACCATTGTTCAGTCCATGCTGGGAGCTGTAGTTTTACGCTGTACAAACTTATACGGCAGGGGTTTCAAGAAATGTAGCTGTATTTGTTCTGGTGCTGTATTTATGTGCTGAGCTTCGTTCTGATGCTGTATATACATACTGTGCTTTGTACTGGTGCTGTATATATGTACTGAGCTTGGTTCTGATGATGTATTTATGTACTGAGCCTTGTTCTTATGCTGTATTTATGTACTGAGCTTTGTTCTGGTGCTGTTTATATGTACTGAGCCTTGTTCTGGTGCTGTATATATGTACTGAGCTTTGTTCTGGTGCTGTATATATGTACTGAGCTTGGTTCCGGTGCTGTATATGTACTGAGTTTGGTTCTGGTGTATATATGTACTGCGTATATATTTCCTATGTGTGAGTGGTGTTCGTGCGCATGTGTCCTAGCTATTTTATACCCCATTCACACGCAGCAGAAATAAGTCTGCTTGAATTTTTTTCGCTTCCGTGAAAAAAATCCACTAGAATAATGAGCATGTTCATTATTCTCGTGGGAACGCAGTGGATTCATTGGAGTTGGAGCTATCAGGGACTATTCCTCTTTTCATTTACACCTGTTTTCATTTGTTTCTCTTGCTGGAAATCTCAGAGAAAAGAGTCAGAAGTGTCAGGATTCTCAATACACATGACATCCAGGCTGGATGATCACGTGTATTCATAATCAGGACACTTGATTAACGTTAATCTAGTGTCTTGATAATGAATACACATGACCATCCAGCCTGGACGTCATGTGTACTCAGAATCCTGACACTTCTGACTCGCAATGTGCAGTATCTGGCTGCACATCGTTCTAGTAAGAACGCTGTGCTGCTTGTAAATGAATGTAGAGGAGTGTATGACGCTGACTGGTCACGGATTTGTCAGCGTCATACACATAAACACGCCCAGTTAAAACACAATACACGCCCAGTTGGACATAACGAAAAAAAAACGCTCAGTTGTCCATTTCAAAGCTCATTTGCATATATATATAAAATAGCTCATAACTTGGCCAAAAATGAACGTTTTTAAAAAAAAAACAACATTACTGTTATCTACATTACAGCGCCGATCACATGCAATAGGAGATAGGGATTTGAGAATCTGGTGACAGAGCCTCTTTAATAAATCTCTCCATGTCTTGTATAGCTGAAAGGTGGTCCCAGCACCAACACGGGCGGCTGCGTATGGCCTGTGGTGGGCCTGTGTAGTTAAAAATGCCAGGACTGATTTTAAGTCTATCTCTATAAGTCTATCTCTAGAACGGGGCACCCTAACCTCCGTTCTTCATGAAGAAGAAAACAGCGTTGCTCGCTGAGCTACGCTGTTTCCGTAACTCCCATAGTAGCGAATGGCAGTTACGTAAGCAGCGTAGCATGCGAGCTACGCTGTTTCTGTAACTACCATTCAGTTTTATGGGACTTACAGAAACAGTGTGGGTCAGCGAGATATGCTGTTTTTCTAACTCAAGACCATATAACATTTTTCTATGGTCGGAATTCACCTCATTTAGCTGCAACACAGAGCGGTAGAACTGAGTTTAGGGGGCCCCGTACTAGAGATAGGTGCGGGCCCCAGATGTGGGACCCGCATCTATCTGACATTTATGACATGTAATGTGGAGATGTCATAAATGTCCCTGCTGGGAAAACCCCTTTAACCATTTATCGGATCATCAATAACTTCAAGAAGAGAGGTTCGATTGCTGTGAAGAAAGCTTCAGGGCGCCCAAGAAAGTCCAGCAAGGGTTCAGGACCATCTCCTAAAGAGGATTAAGCTACGGGATCGGTTCTACACCAGTGCAGTGCTTGCTCAGGAATGGCAGCAGGCAGGTGTCAGTGCATCTGCACGCACAGTGAGGTGAAGGCTTATGGAGGCTGGCCTGGTGTTAAGGAGGGCAGCAAAGAAGCCACTTCTCTCCAAGAAAAACATTGAGGACAGTCCTCTGCAGTAAGTACCGGGATTGGACTGCAGAGGACTGGGGTAAAGTTATTTTCTCTGATGAAGCCCCCTTCAGACTGTTTGGGACATTTGGAAGAATGATTGTCCAGAGAAGAAAGGGTGGGCGCTACCATGAGTTCTGCGTCATGCCAACAGTAAAGCATCCTAAAAACCATTCATGTGTGGGGTTACTTTTCATCCAAGGCAGTGGGCTCAAAACTTTCCCTAAGAACACTACCATGAATAAAGAATGGTATCTAAGCATCCTCCAAGAGAAACTTCTCCCAACCACCCAGGAGCAACTTCTCCCAACCATTCAGGAGCAATTTGGTGATGAACAATGCTATTTCCAGCATGATGGACCATGTCACAAGTCAATAGTGAGAACTAAGGCGCTCAGTGAACAAAACTTTGACATTTTGGGTTCATGGCCATAAAACTCCCCAGATCTCAATCCCATTGAGACCCTGTGGTCACTACTCAAAAAGTGGGTGGACAAAAAAAAACCACAGAAATTGTTGTAGACTTCAAGCACTGATTAAGTAAGAATGGGTCATCAGTCAGGATTAGTCCCAGGAGCGGACATCCAGCATGGCAGAGTGAATTGCTGAAGTATTGAAAAAGAAGGGTCAACACTGTAAATATTGAGTCTTTGCATAAACTTGATGTATTTGTCAATAAAATTTTAAAAACGTATGAAATGTTAATAATTGTTGTCACGATGCGGGGTGTGGACCCACTGGGCCGTACCGCGTAGCGGGATGGCAGCTGGCCAAACAGGTATGGTACAGAGTCTATAGTCCAGAAAAGGGTACCTGAGGCAATGTAGACAGCAGCAAGGCAGGCTCGGCTGGGACCAGGCAGCAGGTAGACGTCGGGCGTGGAGCAGCAGAACAGGCCTGGAGATGCAGCACGACACGACAACAGCTCAGCACGGCAGTAGACCAGGATGGTACAGATAGCACGGGAAACAGGATACAGGTACAGGGAACACTGTGAAGCTGGAAGACACTTAGGAGACCATTTGCAAGACAGACTAAGGGAAACAACAACAATGCTCAGGTGAGGATAAGTAGGGCGGTGACCCTCTTATAGTCCAGGAGTTCAAGAGTTGATGATGTTGATTTTCAGGTGCGCGCGCTAGCCCTTTAAGAGCAGGCACGAGCGCGCGCACACATTCCCCGGGAGACAGACTCGATACCTGGAAGTGAGTGCCAGCGCCTCACAGGAGGACGACGCAGCACAGCAGCATGGCCGCGGTCATCAAGGGGTAAGTTAGAACGACAGACACCGCGGCCATAGACGTTACAATTGTACTTCAGTAACCATAGAAACATCTGACTAAAAGATCTAAAAACTCTGAAGCAGAAAACTTTGTGAAAACCAAAATCTGAGATATAGAAGAACACTTAATGCAGAGACCATTACAACAATTGTTATTAGAGAATGATGTGCACCGATCCTCGACTTGGGGCTATAGAGGTTTGCCACAGACAACAATGTCAATATGGCAGGATTCACAGATTAGATCATTATGCTCGTCCCATCCCTCCCCACTCACTCAGTTGCGAGACTGTATCGCAACTTCTCACCCAGGTTACAACACTCTACCTCTACCTATTAGACATAACACTCTTTCCCTGTGGGAATTATTGGACTTGGATGGTACTTTACTGTCATTGGAGCAGGCTTGGGAGAAATTGTCTTGTCAGACACTAAATGCTTGCGAATATAGTCTTATTTGCAAATTGGTACGTCCCTACCTTCCGGCTACTGGAATATATAGACCACTATCGTGGTTCGAAGAACTTTGGTTGCAATCCAGAACACCTAAACAATTATTATCACACCTTAGTAAACGTATAGATGGGTTGGAGGACGTGGTTGTGCCATATTTCATAAGAGAGTGGGAAAGAGATCTAAATACCAAATTCTCTTCAGCAGATATTGTGAAGATATTTAGGACTCCTAAATTTACATCTAGATGTATCAAGATTCAGGAAAATGCGTACAAGATAATCTCTAGATGGTATCTCACACCGGTTAGGTTAAAACAAATGTATAGCACTTCTCCAGATGTTTGCTGGAGGTGCGGTAAAGAAGTTGGATCTTTCTTGCATATTTGGTGGGAATGCCCGAAACATTTGCCTTTTTGGCATCATATTTTTCAACATATCAATAAAATATGCCGGACGAGCATACCCTGAGCTTCTCCCGAGGTGGCCCTCCTAGCATTAGTACCCACTAACATCCCTAAGAAATCACTTAAATTACTGCTTATCTTAATATCAGCAGCACGTCTACTTATACCAACCAAGTGGAAATCAACAGAAACTTCAACAGTTAGGCACTGGCTACAAAAAATGGATCAGATAGCGAGATTGGAAGAACTTTCACATTGGGAACTTAGAACGCATGACTCTTTTATTCAGATATGGAAAAGTTGGAAAGAAAATACACAACGATTATATAATCTTATAAATGAAGACCATATGCACTTTAAATGAGCTTTACTGCTAGGAGTTGTGCCTAAAATGATCATCTTGCCTCCATTTGTTTGGCTTTCTTTCCATGTAAAAATAATAAAAATGTTCTTGCTTTATATTTGCTCTGTCAAGATAGTCTTTAAAAAAAATATATATATATATCACGTCTTTGTAATTTGATTGTGTCATTTATTTTTCTAGTTGATTTATATTGAGGTTCCTTCACCCCTTAAAGAAGCGCTCCGGTGGAGACATGATGTCTCCTTCTGCCATTCTTTAACAAGAAATATACATTTTAAAAAAAGCCAGTCAGTCCTGCGAATAACTTTCTCAGCTGCTGGCGATAAAGTGTTTTACTAATAAGGTGCTAGTGGCATTTACTGTAGTGTCTGGACACATAAGCTGCAGGACGACGGCTCCACAATATCACATTTTTCACCTCATAAAAAAAAGTACGGTAATCTGACTTACAACAGAAGTCACTTTTGACCGCATCGTCTCATGAGAGCACTGTGACTGGGGGTCTTGGGGCTAAAGTGCTGAGTTCAGGAACACTATATGGTGTTAGCCCATGTACCTGGGTTTGCTGCATGCAACTTGTGTGGTAGATAGCGGTCTCCTTACTTATACAAGTGAGCTGTTTGTGCTTAAGGCTGGGTTCACACGACCTATTTTCAGACGTAAACGAGGCGTATTATGCCTCGTTTTACGTCTGAAAATAGGGCTACAATACGTCGGCAAACATCTGCCCATTCATTTGAATGGGTTTGCCGACGTACTGTGCAGACGACCTGTTATTTACGCGTCGTCGTTTGACAGCTGTCAAACGACGACGCGTAAAAATACAGCCTCGTCAAAAGAAGTGCAGGACACTTCTTTGGACGTTTTTGGAGCTGTTTTCTCATAGACTCCAATGAAAACAGCTCCAAAAACGGACGTAAAAAACGGCGCGAAAAACGCCGCGAAAAATGCGAGTTGGTCAAAAAACGTTTGAAAAGCAGGGTCTGTTTTCCCTTGAAAACAGCTCTGGATTTTCAGACGTTTTTGGTCACTACGTGTGCACATACCCTAAGGGTATGTTCACACGGCCAAATTTCAGACGTATACGAGGCGTATTATGCCTCGTTTTACGTCTGAAAATACGGCTCCAATACGTTGGCAAACATCTGCCCATTCATTTGAATGGGTTTGCCGACGTACTGTGCAGACGACCTGTTATTTACGCGTCGTCGTTTGACAGCTGTCAAACGACGACTCGTAAAAATACAGCCTCGTCAAAAGAAGTGCAGGACACTTCTTTCAGACGTTTTTGGAGCTGTTTTCTCATAGACTCCAATGAAAACAGCTCCAAAAACGGACGTAAAAAACGCCGCGAAAACGGCGCGAAAAACGCCGCGAAAAATGCGAGTTGGTAAAAAAACGTCTGAAAAGCAGGGTCTGTTTTCCCTTGAAAACAGCTCTGGATTTTCAGACGTTTTGGTTGACTACGTGTGAACATACCCTAAAGGTGATGATGTTTTCCTGACAATTTTGGCAAGCGGCTAGCGCTCAACAAGGCAATGCATCTCTCTTTTAAATTAATGAACCTGCACTGGTGATGGGCTTTCTAGGAGATCCTGGGGATAGAACCTGCATGTTCCTGACTCGTCTAATTCATCAGCAGAGAATTTTACCAGTGCGCTACCTCTGCTGGCGAGAGCCAGTAGCAGATTCTTCCAAAGATAACATGTTCTTATTCCTGCTGGAAGTGACATTTACATTTGGTCTTATGGAGACAATAAGAGGGATAAGAGACCAAACTGAGCACAATTCATGTGGTGTGATGATTAAGTGGTGTCTAAACAGTGAGTGTCTTCTGTGTTCAAATCCTGATGTGTGGCCTTGTCTAAAAGGGACCTTTGCTGGGTGGTTTTTATAGTGGTGCGGAGGCAGCACAGTGCCGTTGTTGCTGCATATGAGAGTTACTTATACAGCTGTCTCTTTTAAGGCATATAGATTATTGCAGATTTCAGCAATATACTCATCACTCAAACAGGTATCATAATCCATCACTCAATAGGTGATACTTCGGGAAAGGGGGAGCTGCCAAGGGTCACCGGGAGGACAACATGGGGGTTAGAACCCACTTTGTATAGAAGCAATTCCTGTGCTCAACTCAGATAACGTAAGCTGTGAGGAAGCTGCACAGCAGCTCCATGGGAACATATTTTTCATGTTTTAAAAAAAAAGGGGGAGCGGACTTTCAAGAAGAGAAATTTTAGATCACATTGGGGCATGACCAAGCGGAGGCTTGGGGCTTAAGTTTGCTTTGAATTTTGCCAATGTACCTGGGTTCGAAGCTTGTGTGGTAGGTGGCGTTCTTCTTACTTATACTCGTTTGCTGCTTGTGCTTAAGGGTGACAACAATTTTGACAAGCGGCTAACGCTCAACAGAGCAATGCATTTCTATTTTAAAAGGATGCCTTACCTTGTGAACCTGCACTGGTGAAAGGCCTTCAAGGAGTAGATCCCACACATTCCTCACTCCTAATTTATTAGCAGAGAATTTTACCAATGCACTACTTCTGGTGTCGAGAGAGGCGGTTGCAAATTCTTCCAAAGATGAAATTTTCTAATTCCTGCTGGAAGTGACTCTTACATTTGGTCTTATGGGAACAATAAGAAAGCCCAGAGATCAACCTGAGCTGGAGGTATGGTGCTTCAGTTGCACCCTAAACAGTGAGTTTAGGTTAAACTGTGCAGACCCTGGTTCAAATCCTGATATGTGCCCTTGCCAAAAAGGGAACTCTGCTGGGTGGTGTTTATAGGGGTGTGGAGGCAGTGCAGTGAGGTTGTTGCTGCATAAGAAAGTTACTTATATGAAGAAAGTTACTTAGCTGCATTTATGTAGTAGAGTATTGCAGATTTCAGCAATATACTCATCACTCAAACAGGTATCATAATCTATCACTGGCACTTTGGGAAAGGTAGAGCAGCCCACAGTCACCAGGAGGACAACATGCGGATTAGAATTCACATTGTACAGAAGTGATTCAAACTCTCAACTCAGATCACACAAGCTGTGCGCTGGCTGCACAGCAGCTTTACAAAGGCACATTTTTCACCTCTTATAAAAAAGGGTAATCGGACCTTCAACAAGAAAAACTTTAGATCACTTTGGGGAGAAGGCAGCTGTGTAGCAGTGTGGTCGCATGGGGCTTAAGTGCCTAGGCCTTGTTTGCTATGGAGTTGGCCCTAGGTTCAAAACATCCTGCAGGCATGGAAGATGGTGGTCTACTCACTTATACAAGTTTGTTGTTGGTGATGCTTTTCCAACAATTTTGGCAAGCGGCAGACGCTCAACAGGGCAATGCATTTCTCCTTTAAAAGGATGCCTCGCCTCGTGAAGCAGCATTGGTGAAAGACTTTCAAAGCTAAGACACAAGGAGGAGATCCTAGGTATAGAACCAACATGTCCCTAACACTTCTAATTTATCAGCAGAGAACATTACCAGTGTGCTACCTCTGATGTCGAGAGCTGGTCATAAACTCTTCCAGAGATGACATGTTCTTATTCCTGATGGAAGTAATGATTACATTTGGTCTTATGGGGACAATAAGAAAGCTAAGTTTCCAATGTGAGCTGCTGGTGCAGTGATTAAGTGGTGTCTGAATGGTGGGTGTCTTCTGTGCAGCTCCCTGGTTCAAATCCTGATGTGTGGATTATCCAAAATAGTGCTTTGCTGGGTGCTTTGCTGGGTGCTTTGCTGGGTGCTTTGCTGGGTGCTTTGCTGGGTGCTTTGCTGGGTGCTTTGCTGGGTGCGGTGTGGTGTGGAGGCAGCGCAGGTAGATTGTTGCTGCATAAGAAAGTTAATTATGTAAAGAAAGTTACTAATGCAGCTGTCTCTTTTGAGACAGCTGCATTTATATAGTAGAATATTACAGATTTCAGTAATATACTCATCACTCAAACAGGTATCATAATCCTTTCCTACATAGGTGGCATTTTGGGAAAGGGGGGAGCAGCCCAAAGTCACCAGGAGGACAATGTGGGGGTAGAACCCACATTGTACAGAAGTGATTCCTGCACTCAACTCAGATCACACAAGCTGTGAGCTAGCTGCACGGCAGCTTCACAAGGGCACATTTTTCACATCTTTTAAAAACGGGTAATCGGACCTTCAACAAAAAAAACTTTAGATCACAAGGGGAGAGGTTGGGCAGTATGACAGTGTGGTGGCTTGGGCTTTAAGTGCCTAGGCCTGGTTTGCTATGGAGTTAGCTCATGTCCCTAGGTTCAAAGCAATCTGCATGCTGGTTGTGTTGTAAATGGCGGTCTCCTCACTTATATGAGTTCTGTGCTTGGTGACGTTTTTCCAACAATTTTGGCAAGCGGCTGACGCTCAACAGAGCAATGCATTTCTCCTTTAAAAGGGTGCCTCGCCTTGTGAACCTGCACTGGTGAAAGACTTTCAAAACTGAGACGCAAGGAGGAGATCCTGGGAATAGAACCAATACTGCACTGACAATTCTAGTTTATCAGCAGGGAACATTACCAGTTTGCTACCTCTGGTGTTGAGAGCCAGCCACAAACTCTTCCAAACATGACATGTTCTTATTCCTGCTGGAAGTAATGATTTCATTTGGTCTTATGGGGACAATAAGAAAGCTAAGTTTCCAATGTGAGCTGCTGGTGCGGTCATTAAGTGGTGTCTGAATGGTGGGTGTCTTCTGTGCAGCCCCTGGTTCAAATCCTGATGTGTGGATTATCCAAAATAGTGCTTTGCTGGGTGGTGTGGAGGCAGTGCAGGTAGATTGTTGCTGCATAATGAAAGTTAATTATGTAAAGAAAGTTACTAATGCAGCTGTCTCTTTTGAGACAGCTGTATTTATATAGTAGAATATTACAGATTTCAGTAATATACTCATCACTCAAACAGGTATCATAATCCTTTCCTACATTGGTGGCATTTTGGGAAAGGGGGGAGCAGCCCAAAGTCACCAGGAGGACAATGTGGGGGTAGAACCCACATTGTACAGAAGTGATCCCTGCGCTCAACTCAGATCACGCAAGCTGTGAGCTAGCTGCACGGCAGCTTTACAAGGACACATTTTTCGCCTCTTTTAAAAATGGATAATTGGACCTTCAACAAGAAAAACCTTGGATGAATTGGGACATGACAGCACAGTGGCTTGGGGGTTAACTGCTTTTAATGCTGGAGATCCTGGAGATAGAACTCTCATGGCCCTCACACCTCAAGTTTATTAGCAGAGATCTTTACCAGTACGCTACCTCTGCATTGGCAACAAATTCTTCCAAAGATGAAATGTTCTTATTCCTGCTGGAAGTGACGTTTACATTTGGTCTTATGGGGACAATAAGAAAGTCCTGAGAACAGCCAGAGCTGGTGGTCAGGTGCTTAAGCTGCACCCTAAACAGTGAGTGTCTTCAGTGCAGCCCCTTGTTCTAAATCCTAATGTGTGTCCTTGTCTAAAATGGAGCTTTGCTGGGTGGTATTTATAATGGTGTGGAGGCAGTGTGGTGATGTTGCTGCTGCATAAGAAAGTTACTTATATGAAGAAAGTTACTTATGCAGCTGTCTCTTTTGAGACAGCAGTATTTATATAGTAGATTATCACAGATTTCAGCAATATATTCATCACTCAAACAGGTATCATAATCCACTCCTCCATGGGTGGCACTTTGGGAAAAGGGCAGCAGCCCAAGGAGGAGAACATGGGGATTAGAACTTACATTGTACAGAAGGGATTCCTGTGCTCAACACAGATCACGCAAGCTGTTAGCTAGCTGCGCTTCAGCTTTACAAGGACACATTTTCACCTCTTTTAAAAAAGGGGTACGTGGACCTTTAACATAAAAAACTTTAGATCACGATGGGGGGGGGAATATGATGGGGGGGGAATATGACGGGGGGGGGGGGGGGAATATGACAGCGTGGTGGCTTGGGGATTAAGTGCCTAGGTCTGGTTTGCTATGGAGTTAGCCCATGTCCCTAGGTTCAAAGCATCCTGCATGCTGCATGTGTGGTAGATGGCGGTCTCTTCACTTATATGGGTTTGTTGCTTTTGCTTGGTGACATTTTTCCAATTTGGCAAGCGCTGACGCTCAACAGGGCAATGCATTTCTCCTTTAAAAGGATGCCTCGCCTTGTGAACCTGCACTGGTGAAAGACTTTCAAAACTGAGACACAAGGAGGATACTCTGGGGATAGAACCAACACATCCCTGACACTGCTAGCTTATCAGCAGACAACATTACCAGTTCGCTACCTCTGCTGCCAAGAGCCAACCACAAACTCTTCCAAAGATGACATGTTCTTATTCCTGCTGGAAGTAATGATTTCATTTGGTCTTATGGGGACAATAAGAAAGCTAAGGTGTCACCGTGGTGTGTAGCCCCTGGTTAAAATCCTGGTGTGGGGATTGTCCAAAATGGTACTTTGCTGGGTAGTGTTTTTAGTGGTGTGAAGGCAGTACAGTGAGATTGCTGCTGCATAAGAAAGTTAATTATGTAAAGAAAGTTACTAATGCAGCTGTCTCTTTTGAGACAGCTGTATTTTTATAGTAGATTATTACAGATTTCAGCAATATACTCATCACTCAAACAGGTATCATAATCCATCCCTCCATGCACTGGCGTAGCTATAGGGGTCGCAGCGGTCGCAATTGCGACCGGGCCCCGAAGCCAGGGGGGCCCACGGCCCCCCGCACCACATCAATAAAAAGTTACTATAGTAACTCGGGCCGTGGGCCCCTGTTACTATAGTAACATACTTTACTTACCTTCCTGGTTCCGGATGGCAGCGGAGGTCCTGACGTCAAGCGCTGTGCGCAGCGCATGACGTCACAGCGCTATGCCGCCGCACACAGCATCGAGACGACAGAACTCCCGCCACGGCCGAAGAGGAAGGTAAGGTTAGCCCTGACTGGCGGGGTCTGACTCCCGGGACCCGCCAATCAGCTGTTTTGAAGGGGCCGCAGCACTCGTACGAGAGCTGCTCCCCTTCATTCCTGTCACTTCATTCCGGTCACACTGTGAATCGGTGTCGGCGATTCACAGTGTGAGCGAGTAGTGAAATGAAGGGGAAGCAGCTCTCGTACGAGTGCTGCGGCCCCTTCAAAACAGCTGATTTGCGGGTCCCGGGCGACACATCAGCTATTGATGGCCTATCCTGTGGATAGGCCATCAATGTTTAGGGACTGCACAACCCCTAAGCCTACGATGTATCAGGCTTAGGGGGCCCATGAGACAGGATCACAGATTGTGTGATCCTGTCTGCTGGGCCCTGTATCTAAGCCAATCACATGGTAGGCTTAGATACATGGCCCATGCGTGATCCTGTCTGCTGGGCCCTGTATCTAAGCCTACCACACTGTAGGTTTAGATACAGGGCCCCAGCACACACTAATCTTATACTGTATAAGATTACTGTCTGCTGGACCCTGTATCTAAGCCTACCTTGTGGTAGGCTTAGATACAGGGTCCCACAGACAGTATCACACATGGGACCTGTATCTAAGCCTTAGGGTATGTGCACAGACACTAATTATGTCCGTAATTGACGGACGTATTTCGGCCGCAAGTACCGGACCGAACACACTGCAGGGGGCCGGGCTCCTAGCATTATAGTTATGTACGATGCTAGGAGTCCCTGGCTCGCTGCAGGACAACTGTCCCATACTGTAAACATGTTTTCAGTACGGGACAGTTGTCCGGAAGCGAGGCAGGGACTCCTAGCGTCGTACATAAGTATGATGCTAGGAGCCCGGCTCCCTGCACTGTGTTTGGTCCAGTACTTGCGGCCGAAATACGTCCGTCAATTACGGACGTAATTAGTGTGTGTGCACATACCCTAACACATGTGTTACTAATCATTTTTTGTGTGTTTTCTTACAGGTTCGGTCGTTGGACTACGGCGGATTCCAGGACTACTTCGATGATGGCTTTTTTTTTTATTAATAAAATGGTTAATGAGGGCTGTGTGGGTTTTTTTTTTATTTCAATAAAATATTTTTTCTATGTCTTTGTGTTTTTTTTTTAAACTATATTACTACCGCCTTAGTAATGGCCGCCGGCTGATTGACAGCATCCATTGCTAAGGCGGGGCTTAGTGTTAGCAGGTACAGAGGCTAACACTAACCCCCATTATTACCCCGTTACCCACCACCACCAGGGGTGCTGGGAAGAGCCGGGTACCATCCAGTACTTGACCATCTGTAGTGATGGTTGGCCACTGGGGTGGCCGCAGGCTGGTATTATCAGGAGGGGAAAGGTCAAAAACAGTGGCCCTTCCCATCCTGGTAATGCTGCCTGCTGCTGCTTTATTGTATCTGGCTGGTTATGAAAATGGGGGGGACCCCACGTCATTTAAAAAAAAATAAAATAAAAAATAATTGGAAAGAACGATGTCGGGTCCCCCCCAATTTTCATAACCAGCCAGATACAACACAGCAGCAGCAGGCAGCATTACAAGGGTGGGAGGGCCACTGTTTTTGGCCTTCCCCAGCCTAATACTACCAGCCTGCGGCCACCCCGGTGCCTGCCCGTCACTACAGATGGTCGGGTACTGGTTTGTACCCGGCTCTTCCCAGTACCCCTGGTGGCGGTGGGTACCGGGGTGATAATGGGGTTTAGTGTTGGCCTCTGCACCGGCTAACATTAAGCCTCGCCTTAGTAATGGAGGTTGTCAATCAGCCAGCGGCCATAACTAAGGCGGTAGTAATAAAGTTTAAAAAGATACAAGCACATAGAAAAAATATTTTATTGAAATAAAAAAACACAACCCTCATTAACCATTTTATTGAGAATAAAAAAAACGCCGTCATTGAAGTCCTCAAATCCGAAGTCCAACAACCGAACCTGTAAAAAAACACAAACACAAAAATAATCAGTAACACATAAAGAAACAAAATTATTATTCTTACCTATCCTGGGTCCAGCGCTGGAGACGCAATGTCAGCGAGCTGGGCCCTGTATCTAATCCTATCATGTGTGATACAGTCTGCTGAGCTGTGTATCTAATCCAATCATGTATGATACTGTCTGCTGGGCCCTATATCTAATCCGATCATGTGTGATACTGTCTGCTGAGCCACTGTATCTAATCCTATCATGTGTGATACTGTCTGCTGAGCCACTGTATCTAATCCTATCATGTGTGGTACTGTCTGCTGAGCCACTGTATCTAATCCTATCATGTGTGATACTGTCTGCTGAGCCACTGTATCTAATCCTATCATGTGTGGTACTGTCTGCTGAGCCACTGTATCTAATCCTATCATGTGTGGTACTGTCTGCTGAGCCACTGTATCTAATCCTATCATGTGTGATACTGTCTGCTGAGCTGTGTATCTAATCCTATCATGTGTGATACTGCCTTCTGAGCCACTGTATCTAATCCTATCATGTGTGATACTGTCTGCTCAGCCACTGTATCTAATCCTATCCATAGTTTATAGGGTCGTAGTGCTATAGATATGCTATGCTGTCTCATATACACACTTTTTTTGGGGGCGGACACATATGTATTGGGGCTATTTCCCGGACATTTTAAGCCCTGAGGGTATGTTCACACGGCAGCGTCCGTTACGGCTGAAATTACTGTGCTGTTTTCAGGAGAAAACAGCACCGTAATTTCAGCCGTAATGGCATGTGGAGGCGTCTTTTGCTGCGTCCATTACGGAAGTAACTGAAGCTGGTTTTCCATGGAGTCCATGGAAAACGGCTCCATTTACGTCTGAAGAAGTGACAGGCACTTTTTTACGCGCCGCCTTTTGACAGCGACGCGTAAAAAAAAATGACCGTCGGCACAGAAAATCGTAAGACCCATTCAAATGAATGGGCAGATGTTTGCCGACGCTTTTGAGCCGCATTTTCGGACGTAATTCAATGCTAAAACGCCCTAATTACGTCCGTAAATAGTGTGTGTGAACCCAGCCTTAGTGACGCCCCCGGCTGCTAGTGCTGCATTGTTGGGTCACTTAGGAGACCCAGCGATGCAGCTGAAAGTGGACCGTCGGCCATGAGAAGTTTGCGGGGGGGGGGGCCCAGTAAGAATTTTTGCATCGGGGCCCATGAGCCTCTAGCTACGCCCCTGCCTCCATGGGTGGCACTTTGGGAAAGGGGAGAGTTGCCCAAGGTCACCAGGAGGACAATGCAGGGGCTAGAACCCACGCTATACAAAAGTCATTACAGAGCTAAACTCAGATCACACAAGCTGTGAGCTAGCTGCACAGCAGCTTTAGAAGGACACATTTTTCACCTCTTCCAGTACGCTACCTCTGCTTTTGCAACAAATTCTTCCAAAGATGACATGTTCTTATTCCTGCTGGAAGTGACATTTACATTTGGTCTTATAGGGACAATAAGAAAGCTCAAAGATCAGCCTGAACTGGTGGTGGACCCTGGCTCAAATTGTGAAGTGTGGCCTTTTCTGAGAGGATACCTCGCTGGGTGGAGGTGGTGTAGTGAGGAGGTTGCTGCATAAGAAAGTTACTTATGCAGCTGAACCAGTTCTCTTTTACAGAACATTATTGCATATTTCAGCAATATTCTTATCACTCAATCAAGTATCACGTTCCGTCACCCTGTAGAGTTGCTCTATGGGGAAGGGAGAAAGCTCAATGTTGAGCACATAAGCTGTGAGCTAGCTGCTCCACGTTTTCACCTAAAAAAAAAGTGCGGTAATCTGACAGTCAACTTTGGACCGAATTGACCGAAGTGCGCTGTGACTGGGGGGCTTAGGGCCAGGGCCGTTTTAGACAGAGTGTGTTGGCTGCAGGGGCTTGTGTGCCAGGCATGCTTTTTTGTCTCAGTCCGGCACTGGTCCCTGCTGTAATTACGGGCACCCATTTCCCTTCCCCATTCCCTTTCACATCCTGATAGATGTAAGTCCGCCCACTCCACCTACGTGAGACATCTTATAGGCAATGAACCGTTTAGGGAAATTTCCGGGGACTGCAAGGGATGGAGGAGAGGTGAAAAGTTCATGAAATGCCCAGGGATCCAGGATTGGTTACAGGGTGGTGTGAGGGGTGTGGTAAAGTTAATAAATGTGAAAGTTGAAGTGCAGTTCCCCCTTACTTTCTGCTCCAACGAGAGGTACACCCACCCTCCCCTGTGGTTATTACGGTTTTGAGTCTGGTTATGTTCTGTAGTTTTTGGCGTTTTCTTCTGCTCTTTTTCTTGTTGCAGATGTCACAGCTGGTGGAGTTTTAAGCTATGAAGGCAGTTTAGTACCCTACATGCCCGCTGGAACAGCGGTTCAATGGCATCTCAGGCTTTGGAAGAACATTAAAGAGGATAAAGCCTTCAAGCTGATTCAATTTTATTTTATTATTCAAAATATATTGTTTTGAAAATAAAGCTGTGGCCACTTCTACTTCCCAATACAACATGTCTTATTATAGAATAAAGAGTTAATGGATCCTGGGCGGTATGATGGTAAGAAGGTGAATATCCTTGCAGTCTTGGCAAACACAATCCAAAAGCACATCTTCCTCACCTGCTGCTGGATCTGTGCCAAGAGATCCTGTATTACAGTGAAGCAAACACCAAACACTACCTTTTTTACATCATTTACCATAGATGTATGTAAGTCTCTGTCTGTCTCCATACCTCCCTAATTTCAGGTATCACAAAGAGGGACAACCGATGCTGCGCGCGTAGCACTGCACAGCAATTTTTCCTCTTAAGCCATGCCTCTTACCCCGGCCATACACACCCCATTCAGCCAACATAGTATCATGCTCCCATAGTTCCTCCCCACAGTATAATGCCCCCATAGAACCCCCCACACAATATAATGCCCCTACAGCTGTCCCCACACAGTATAATGTCCCATAGTGCCTCCCACACAGTATAATGCCAAATAGCTGAACACACAGTATAATGCCCTCTAGCTGTCCCCATACAGTGTAATGCCCCATAGCTGCCCCATGCAATATAATGCCCACACAACTGCCCCATACAGTATAATACCGATACAGATGCCCCAATACAGTATAATGGCCCTTAGCTGCCCCCACAGTTTAATGCCCCATAAAGTGTAACGCCCCTTTAGGGTATGTTCACACGACCTATTTTCAGATGTAATTCAGACGTTTTACGCCTCGAATTACGCCTGAAAAGACGGCTCCTTTACGTATGCAAACATCTGCCCATTGCTTGCAATGGGTTTTACGATGTTCTGTTCAGACGAGCCTTTATTTTACGTGTCGCTGTCAAAATACGGTGCGTAAAATGACGGCTTGTCAAAAAAAGTGCAGGACACTTCTTTGGACGATTTTGGAGCCGTTTTTCATTGACTCCATTGAAAAACAGCTCCAAATACGTCCGTAATGGACGCCGCAAAAAACGCGAGTACTTGCAATTACGTCTGAAATTCAGGCGGTTTTCGCCTGAAAACAGCTCCGTAATTTTAGACGTATTTTGTGTTTGCGTGTGAACATACCCTTAGCCGCGCCTAGTACCAGTGCCCACATTTAAAGTGGCAGTGCTCACGTAGCTAGTGCCCATGTAGATAGCGCAGTGTACCCTGTAGATAGTGCCCATATAGTGCCACAGTGGCCACGTAGATAGTGCCACACACCCCTCAAATATAGTGCCACACCCTGTAGATAGCACTACTTCCTTCTAGAGGATGCTATCCAGGATTCCTCTAAGGCCTTATTCACACGAACGTATATTATGTCCGTGATATGCGAGTGAAATTCACGCGCATCGCACGGACCTATGTTAGGCTATGGGGACGTTCAGACTGTCAGTGATTTTCACGTAGCATGTGTCCGCTGCGTAAAACTCACGACATGTCCGAAACTTGCCCGTGTTTCGCGCAGCACGCACCCATTGAAGTCAATGGGTGCGTGCAAATCGTGCACGAAAGCACTTCCGGGTGACGCGCATGATTCGCGCTATAGTTGTTAAAGAAGTGAAGGGAAACATAAAAGCCCCTCCTTCTTTACGGTTTCGTAACATAAAAACAGAGTGTCATAATGATGCCGGCTGTGCGAAAATCACGCAGCCACGCACCATATACAGATGCCACACTGAACTTTTGCGCGCGCAAAACGCAGCATTTTTTGCACGCGCAAAATGGACACATTCATGTGAATAAGGCCTAAGAGCAGAATCCCCAGCCAGAGAATCGGCCACACTGTGGCTGGGGATTCCGCTCCAGGAGGAGCTTCTGATGTCACTGTCTATATATTGACAGTCAGACAAAAAATGGATGGAGGCAGCACTTCCAAAAAGTATCAGCTTTTTATTCACCCGTGCGACGTTTCAGTCCAACAGGACCTTTCTCAAGCATTTTCCATTGAGCAGAAGTAAGCTTTATTATGGATTCATCACCCGCAGTGTTTATGTACACGGACGATGACATTGAGAGGATCATGCAGGGCATTTCTGGGGACGTATCCTTTCTCAGTGTTCCATCTGTTGATCATGTGAAGAGGAAATGGGAGATGGAATCCAAGCGAGCCATCACCATATATCTACATCTAGTCACCTTGGGGGAATACTTCAAGGTGGACCGTATCCTCCGTGGTATGAGATCGAGTCTGTCACCCTATTTGTTTCCAAACAATGCTGAATTCTGTCAGCGCTTTTGTCAGATATCCAATAAATATGCCCGAGACATCATATTGCTCAATATTGAGTTTCTACAAATTGAACTGCGGAGTGTGAATGCCAGTATACATGATCTTGAGGAATCACTTACATCCCTGCTATCGATGGAGGACCTACAGAAATATAAGGATGGTGCCAAGGAGTCTTTTGGGAAATTCAGATTACATCTGGAAAATACCAAGCGACAAAAGTGGGTACGTGATGTTGAGGACTATGTGGATGGTCGTGTCTACAATTGGCAGAAAGAACCCAACATTGTGAAAGGCGCCACATATGGCAAAGGAGCAGCGGTGAACAAAAGACTTCCGCAACCTACAGTGGGTGCCCCTACGGACATTTCTGATTCTTTTTTAGGGGTGACCATGGACGTACTAGGCGAGGAGACCGCAAACACAGCAGGCGGTTTAAATCCAAGACCAGAGAGAACCAGACGACATTGGCACTTGGCACGTGGCAAAGAAAGGAGAGTCAACTAGAGCAACTTGCGGTAAATATTTACTCATGTCCCTTATCTGATACTCAGCTGAAATTATTGAACAAGGGACTGACATTCTGTCCGGTTTCTTTAATTTAATATAAAACCTACAGGATGTGGGGTTCAATTAACACATGACAATATATAATGGAGAAAATACAAACTTTATTCACAAAAAACTGTAACAATGTTGATTAAAAGATGAGTCATGCAGAGCATGAACAAGGCGTCGCTCTTTGCAGGAATAATATGTACACAAGACTCCGAGACCCCCGGACGAAGGCATTTCCGCCGAAACGCGCGTCGGGTCTGGCGTCTCTCTCCAGCAGGTTTAACCACATGGGTATGTAATAGCAGCTTCAATGTTTCCATGCACTGTTGCATCTTGCACATGTTACTAGCAGTTGATATAGTTTGGGACTTGCTGCTGATATAAATACATTTTGCACCTTGTGCTCTATTTACTCATTTATTTTTTCATTCATGCCCATGTACTACATAGTCTTGTGTACATATTATTCCTGCAAAGAGCGACGCCTTGTTCATGCTCTGCATGACTCATCTTTTAATCAACATTGTTAGGGCGGGTTCACACATAGCGGAATTTCACTTAAATTCCGCTGCGGACACTCCGCAGCGTTAATCCGCAGCGGAGCCGTTTCTCCATTGACTTTCACTTTAATTTAGCAGTGTTCGTTTACACGATGCGTACAATTCCGCTGCGGAGCATAGGCTGCGGAGCGGAATTTGTTGTCCGCAGCATGCTCTGTCTGTTGCGGAGCAGTGGCGGACTGGTTGCGGACTCATGGCGGAATTTCTCCATTGACTTCAATGGAGAGTCAAAATTCCGCAATGAAGTCCGCAGATCTTATGTGTGCTGCGGAGCGTATTGTTTTTACTACCATGACATTTCTTCATTCTGGCTGGACCTATGTATTTCTAGGTCTACAGCCAGACTGAGGAAGTCAATGGGGCTCCCGTAATGACGGGAGCGTTGCTAGGAGACGTCTGTAAATAGTCACTGTCCAGGGTGCTGAAAGAGTTACGCGATCGGCAGTAACTGTTTCTGCACCCGGGACAGTGACTACCGATCTCAATATACATGTATCTGTAAAAAAACATATAAGTTCATACTTACCGAGAACTCCCTGCGTCTGTCTCCAGTCCGGCCTCCCAGGATGACGTTTCAGTGTAAGTGACGGCTGCAGCCAATCACAGGCCAAGCACAGGCTGCAGCGGTCACATGGACTGGAGCGTCATCCAGGGAGGTCGGGCCGGATGCCGAAAGAAGGACGCGTCACCAAGACAACGGGCGGTAAGTATGAAATTCTTTGACTTTCACTAGGGAAAGTGCTGTCCCTTCTCTCTATCCTGCACTGAATAGGGAGAAGAGAAGCACTTTTCCTGCAGTCCGCAGCGGCCAGTCCGCATCAATTTTCTGCACATTTTGTGCAGATCCGCTGCAGAATCTGCAACGCAGATTCTGTGCGGCATTGATGCGGACAGTTGCGGAGGAATTCCGCCATGTGTGGTCATGCCCTTACAGTTTTTTGTGAATAAAGTTTGTATTTTCTCCATTATATATTGTCATGTGTTAATTGAACCCCACATCCTGTAGGTTTTATGTCAATTGGTAGGGTCAATGCACCAAGGTTACTTGGCGTACATATCGTTCCTGTCTATACATGAACTTATATACTGACTTTACATGTATTTTGACAGGACTTTCCTGAATGTACCAATAGGTCTGTACCGGTTTCTTTAATTGACTGGTTCCAATTGGAATTAGACCTCCATGCTTTTTTTCGCAGGATAAAATTGAAAACGTTTTTCTGTGATCATACTGTAGTTCAGGAGAATACAGCATCCTGTGAATTTGCTTTAGGCAAAGTGGGTCTTTTTAAAAAATCAGGGTGGCAACCACATGTCTGTGAACCTATCATAGAAGCAATCGTCACTATTGTCAAACAGAATTTGCATTGATTAAGGGAGGAATTTGGGGAAGCATCGTTACTACATCCCAATTTGACCAGTGCAGAGTTGATTGCTCTCAGGGATTTATCTGGCGATGTGTCACTGATGATCAAGCCAGCCGATAAAGGCAGAGCCTTGGTCGTCATGGACACATCGCTTTACCTTGATAAAATTTACAGTCAAGTCAATTGTCACGTAGGGTTCGTGGACCCACTGGGCTGTACCGCATTGGCGGTATGGCAGCTGGCCAACAGGGTGCAGGTCAGAGTCTATAGTTCATATAAGGTACCTGTGGCAGCTCGGACAGTAGCAAGGCAGGCTCGGCTGGGACTAGGCAGCAGGTAGACGTCAGGCGTGGAGTAGCAGGACAGGCGTGGTATACAGCACAGCACGGCTACAGCTCAGCATGGCACTAGATCAGGATACTGATTACATATGAAACGGGACCCGGCCGAAGTGAGTGGACCCATGGCTGCGGCCGTCAGGAGGTGAGTGAACCTGATGGCCCACAGCCAAGGAAGGATATGACATCAATGATATGTTAAAAGGTGTCTGGGGACCCTAAATTTTGGATCCAACGTAGGATTGCACACATACTTCAAAATGCGTTGGCTGTGGAGATCATAAACAATGCTCTATTTGAGTTTCTTGTCGTGAGACACATCCTGTTACCCCCGTTATTTATGGTCTCCCTAAGATGCACAAATGTCTACATAAACCACAGGGACGCCCCATTGTATCAGGGAGGGACTCCATTTTCAATCCCATAGCAGTGATTCTTGACAAAACACTTAGGGGTTATGCCATTTCCGCAACATCTTGCATCCAGGACACTACCGACTTTATTTTTTAAATCAAACCAGTTTTTATTGATATTACAACATACATTAAAAATCTCATGTACATCAACTCAATTCCAACAGTCAATACATTTTTGGTTTTGTACATCATATACAGTTACATTTAACATAACTTCCCCTTCCCTCCATCCCATACACTCTATGTAGGAGAAAAAGTTGTGACCTCCTGTGTGCTACATTAATGGAAAGCATTTTGAGCGATTCCAGTATCTCCTCCCACTCATCATCAGTTATATTCCCCACATCC
This sequence comes from Rhinoderma darwinii, assembly GCF_050947455.1. Taxonomy (NCBI): domain Eukaryota; kingdom Metazoa; phylum Chordata; class Amphibia; order Anura; family Rhinodermatidae; genus Rhinoderma; species Rhinoderma darwinii. Next base: position 50,799,841 of record NC_134699.1, read on the forward strand.
TCTTCCCATTTGCTTCTGATCTCCCCCATCGGATCTCCAAGGAATTTGGAAAGTAATGTACCATAGATCACAGAAATAATCCCTTTAGTGTCCTTTGCTCCCAGTACCTGTTCCATCACTCCCATAGTAGAGCAGCTCAAGTCCACCAACCTACCCTGGGCCTGTGCCGCGTGACGCAGCTGAAGGTATTGATAAAACATCCGATGTGGGAGACCAAACTCCTCCTGTAGCTGTGAGAACAATTTGGGACTTCCCCCCTCATATACCTGGTATACATATCTGACCCCAGCTTGTTCCCACTCCTGAAAACCGTCCAAGGTATTGAATTCCCATAAGTATGGATTGTCCCATAGAGGCATATAATTGGAGCACCCAGTAACGCCCAGTATTTTTTTGCATTCCCACCAGACCCTATGTATCAATAGCAAAGTCGGTTTCTCTTTCGCCTCCCTCCTTAGTTTATGAGACTCCATTGCCTCTAGTATATCCGTGCACCGACTCAAATAATACACCAGTTTCCCACTAGAACCCCACTCTTCCCTATTCTTCCAACCTTTAAAGTGTTGCGCTTGGGCTGCTAAATAATATATCCACGCATTTGGAATAGCTAATCCTCCCTTTTCTGTTGGTAATTGTAATTTTTCCAATTTAATCCTGGGGATCCCCCTTTTCCACACTAAGTCCCTAAACAAATTATGTATTCTCCTGAACCAGTATTTAGGCAACCACACTGGGGCATTATGCACCACATAAAGAACCTGAGGCATCAGAATCATTTTGATCAGGTTTGCTCTTCCTAGCGCTGAAAGTGGTAGCCCAAGCAATATTCTAGTCTTATCTTTTAGTTTGTCCAATAATGGTTTCACATTCAACGCAACAAAATCCTGCACCCTCACCGAGACCTTAATCCCCAGATATTTAAATTCCTTAACAAAAGGTACAGCAATTCCCCCCACCACCAGTGGCACCTCCAATGGTTTGAGTGGCAGCAATGCCGATTTGCTCCAATTAATTTGCAACCCTGAAAATTTACCAAACCGTTCCAATACCGTCATTATCACCGGCAGTGACCGAACTATCTCTCCCAGGAATAGTAGAATATCATCAGCATATAATGCTATGCGTTCCTCCAGCTCCCCACATCGAAATCCTTCTATACCCGGATGTTGCCTTACCATATTTGCCAGAGGTTCGATCGCTAGAGCGAATAATAGCGGGGAAATCCCTGACGCGTCCCCCTCTCCAGTCTAAAGGAATCTGACATCCGCCCATTGGCTCTAATCCTAGCCAACGGTTCCTTATACAGCAATTTTACCCATGTTATAAAATTACTCCCAAAACCAAACCGCTCCAGAACAGCCCACAGGTACCCCCACTCCACACTGTCAAATGCCTTAGCCGCGTCTAAGGACAACACTGCCCTACACTGTGTATCTGCAGCCTCTGTCTGCAAATTCAAGAATAATCTTCTTAACCGCTGTAGATCTTGATGGCATAAATCCCGACTGATCCGGGCCCACTACCTTAGTCACCACTCTTGTCAGCCTATTAGCAAGAACCTTTGCCAAGATTTTTACATCAGCGGACAGCAGGGATATTGGTCTATAAGAATCCGGCTGTGTTCGATCTTTCCCCTCTTTAGGAATGACCACTATTGCCGCTTCATACATAGTCTGCGGCAGTCGTCCCCTGGTAAAACTATCTTGGAACACCTCCAATAACTCTGGCAGAAGCTCCCCCCCATATGTTTTGTACAGCTCAGTAGGTATACCATCCATCCCTGGAGCCTTTTCATTTGCCATAGAACTCACTGCTTCCTGCAGTTCCTCCAAAGTAATTGGCTCCTCGAGCCACTCCTTCTCCTCCTCCCCTAAGGTAACCCACTCCATTTCCTCTAGATAGCCTGTCAGAAGATCTTCCGAATAATCTACCCTTGTGCGGTACAGCTCAGTATAAAAGGACTTCAACACACCCAGTATATCCCCCGTTTCTCCAACCAGTGTCCCCTCTTTGTCCTGCAATTGGTGGATGAACGCACCCTCCCGCTGAGGCCTAGCCATATTTGCCAACAATCTGCCCGTCATTTCCCCCTCCTCATAGTATTTTTGTTGCAAAAACAAACTTTTATTAGCTGCTTGTTCCAGCTGATGTTCCTTTAGCAATTTTAGGGCTACCTTCCACTGGGCCATCGTTTCTGCTGTATTATTAGCTACATGGTTCTCCTCGGATAACGTCACCTTTTCCAGCAGATGTTTTCCCACCTGTCGTGATCTATTCTTTATGGTCGTAATTTCCCGAATATACACCCCCCTGATATTTGCCTTCATAGCGTCCCATAAGATATCAATAGGAACCGTACCTTTATTAAACTCAAAGTACTCCTGCAAGCTCGCAGTTATTATCTCCTCCCCCACTAGTCGGATCCAGAACGGATTTAACCTCCAATGCAGTCTTAGCCCCCCTATCTGTGGACTAGTTCGGACCTTCAATATCATTGGGGAGTGATCAGACAATGACCTTGGCAAATATTCCACCCCTTCCACACACTCAATCCCTAACCCGTTACTAAACATCAAATCTATTCTAGACAGCGATCCATAAGTAGATGACACACAAGAATATTGCGTAGTAGATGGCCACTTTGCCCGCCAAACATCCGTGTACCCAACCTCCGTCATGTACTTCCCAAACCGCGTCAGAACAGCCTCTCCTACCCCCCCCCCTTTTGAAAATTTATCACGTCTTATATCCATTACATTGTTAAAATCTCCCATAAGTATAGTCTGGACCATCGGCCAACTAGCCAGCCTTTCCAACACTTCTCTTATTGGAACCACCGAGTATGGGGGAGGTACATACAGCACCACAATTATACATTCCCAATTAAACAGTTTACAATGTACCCCTACATATCTGCCCTCTCCATCTCTGAAGGAAGCCAAACAGCAAAAAGGTACATCCCTATGAACCAGGAGACTAACCCCCCTTGAGTATGTGGAATGAAAGGAGTGAAAACTGTCTCTAATCCATACCCTATGTGCCTGCTGCACAGTATCAGCGGTAAGATGCGTTTCCTGTAGTCCCATCACTCCAGCAGACTGCCCTTTCAGGAAATCGAATATAGCTCGCCGTTTTGTTGCCTCTCCCATACCTCTCACATTCCAGGACAAAAGATTTACCCTACCCCCCATCTATCCATTTCTTTTATCTGACAGAGGCCATTACCCTTGAATCCAGTGCCAATCAGAGCGTACTGCGTTTCCAACTCCCTTTCCCTCCAAAACATGTTCCTCCCTCCACCCACCTCCCTAACCCGCCCAACTTTCCATAAACTTACCCTCCAAAGAGGGCCCGGGCTGGCGAAGAAATCTCCACCGATGTGACTATTCAGCTTCCCATTCACACTGCAGAAACACATCTTTTCCCGTAATATAAACCTGAGAACCACAAACCTCCCGCCACCTTACTACCATAGAGATATAGCATTTTAGTGACTCCAACAACTGATGCTTCAATTAAACTGACATCTCTGTCTTCCCTTCAGCATTATAAACATAGAGGCTGCAGCCCCACATTAGAACAGAAAATAAATGCAGAAAAACAGTGCCTTATTCCCCTGTGCAGCTCATCCTCCTCCTTTTTTCCATAAAAAGCAGAGTCCCCTCTTCAACCATCCACCTGATGATCACACAGCAGCTTCCTCTCGATTCTGACGAAGGCGATCCTCGTTACTGTCCAGCCATCTTAACGCATCTTTTGAGTTCTCAAAGAATTGTACGGATCCCAGCGCCGCAACCCGAAGTTTCGCCGGGTACAACATGGAGTATTGAACACGCAGATTCCTCAGTCGTCGTTTGATATCCAGAAATTGCATCCTTCTTTTCTGGACCTCTACAGAAAAATCCGGGTAAAATGACACTTTCACCCCATTCACCCGTATATCTTGCTTTTCCCGGGCCTGCCGAAGAATTAAATCTCTGTCTTTATAATGAAGCAGCTTTACCAGCACAGGTCTTGGTGGCCATCCAGGTGGACCCGGGCGAGTTGGTACTCTATGGGCTCTTTCCACCGCAAACAATGGTGTCAACGACTCCTTACCAAACACCTCCAGTAGCCATTTTTCGAAATAGGAATCCGGATTGGACCCTTCCACTTTTTCGGGTATTCCCACCACCCTCACGTTATTGCGACGTAGACGATTCTCCAGGTCATCCGTTTTATATAACAGGTAAGTAACATCCACAGCTACCGCATTTACATCCCTCCTTATGGGCAGCATTCTGTCTTCCACATCACTGACTCTACCTTCCACCGCTGTTGTACGCTCCGACACCTTCTGTAGATCGTGCCGTATTATGGAAATATCCTCCTTAATTCCGCCCACCTGGCAGGTGAGTTTAGCTAGCGTGGCATTACATAGGCTTACCGCCGAAAAAACATCCGCCAGCGTGGGCCCAGGCTTATTTGAACTGTGCGAGCCTCGATCCGGCCTTCCTCCTGAGCTGCCTGCAGCATCTTCTCCATTCTCCTCCTCCTCCTCTGATTCCATCTGTGCCCGCAGCGGTTCATATCTGGACCCGGAGCAGCCTGCCTGCTCTTTCCCTCCACCTGTTATCTCTCCTCCAGCATCTGCCTTCATGGGTGTCTTTCTGGCAAAGCGCTCCAGTCGGGATGCCGCCGCCCCTCTCAGGTCCCTGCTCTCTGCAATCATGCACGTGTCGGCGCCATCTTGTAAGCCCAGCTCACCTTCCTCTGCCGCCTTAGACTTTCTTGAGCGGGTGATTACAGCCTCCAGATTCTGCAGAATCGTGTCACCAGGTTCTCCTCCTTCTCCCCTCTCTGCTCAGGTATGTCTCCGTTAGGAGAGTTCAGCCTCAGGATGTGTATCAGGATATCGGCAGCGGGAGCTCCGGTTCCTGCGTCCGCTCACATATGCCGCTAAGCCACGCCCCCCACTACCGACTTTATAGTGAAGTTATCACACATGTGGGAGCCACATTAGAGCCCATGGCGGTCCCCCTCTTTTGTATGTAAAAGGAGTCGGCGACATTGACTGGTGACATTATTTTGGCGTCTTTACACTTTCATCAACCATGATAGGGGACTTAGTGTAGTAAGGGAAGCCTTAGGTGTGTCAGTGTATTCGGAAGTAGGCACACAATTTTTGATGGACTTATTGGAGTTGGTACTTAGAGAATTATTTTCTGTTTGCCGACTCCTTTCACATAAAAAAGAGGGGGACCGCCATGGGCTCTAATGTGGCTCCCACATACGCCAACATGTTCATGGCGGCCCTCGAGGAGCGCCACGTCTATGTGTCCCACCACTTCAGTCATATACTGAGGCGGTGGTGAGACATAGATGATGTGTTCGTTATCTGGACTGGCACTATGTTACAGCTTGAGGAGTTTTTTGGGTTCCTCAACTCCATTGATGAGGATATAACATTTACGATGGAGTCCTCGATGACATGTTTACATTTCTTGGACACCCTTGTATATAGGGTGGGTCACAAATTAGTTACTGATCTATACCATAAGACCACAGATCGCAACAGTCTGTTACGATATCACAGTCAACATCCTCAACGGATGGTGGAGTCTTTACCTCTTAGCCAAATGTTAAGAGTTAAACGTATTGTAACGGAACCTCAACATCTTACATTATGTTTAGATGACATGAGCGACAAATTTGCTCAGCGTAGATACCCACTAGCCCTCCTACAGAAACAGAGGGACAAGGTGGACACTGTCGCAAGGGAACAGTTACTGACATCACGCAACAAAATATCCTCAAATAGAGTAGCGTTTGTCTCTACTTATTCTGACATCAGCTATAGGATCTCCAATATTATACGCCATGAGTGGCACAGCCTTAGGAATTTGTCTGTTGCTGTCCCTGAATTTGGTAGCCCACCGATGATGGCCTTTAGGCGTCAAAAGAATTTAAGGGACCAACTTCTACATGCGGACGTGGGGTTTTTACAAACTAACCGCCAGTTAACCCTGGCCCGCAAAAAATTGGGATGTTTTCCATGTTTGAATTGCATTAATTGCAACATCATGGAAAAGGGCAACACGTTTGTACATCCGATAAATGGTAAGGTCTTTCACATCAAACATTTTTTGACCTGTGCGTCATCCCATGTTATATATGTACTACAGTGTCCCTGTAAACTGATATTTGTGGGGGAAACCACGCAGGAATGTCGTGCATATACAAACATACACGGAACGAAAAACTTGATCTCCCGGTTTCAGCACACTTTGTCTCGGCGGGACATGTGGCCAGGTATCTGAGATTTTGGATCACTGACCACATACCCATACATCGGAGGGGTGGCGATCGAGTCTCTAGACTCAAACGTAGGGAGCTTGAGTGGATCTACAGATTAGATTCCCTACATCCACAAGGGCTTAATGTTGACTTCAAGGTCGGTGCGGTCATCAATTGATGGATACATAGATTGTGATTTTCTGTTCCCTTGATATGCCTTGTATGGTCTTCACATGTTGTCGATTTTTGTATATGAATCTGAACACACGTACAACGACGATATGTTTACTGCAATATATAAGATTTTTTTTATATTTATATATCTCTCATTTTTGTCATTTGCAGATTCTGTTTGCGGATTGGACTATCTCCTCTGTCTTTCGGAGTCCCTTTATAGCTGCTCTAGTAGTTCACATCCATGGCATCCTTTACTAAATGTATATTGTTAGATATTGACATTTGGCTCTCTTGTTATGGGGGTAGTATATTAGGAGACATTGGTTAATATTAGCATGGCGTCAACATCATATATCTCTTTGAGAATATTATCAATTATATTGGAATTGTTTGTAGAAATAAAATGGATAGGGATACAATAAAAAGTTTTTTTCTATTTTTTTTTCCACTTTTAATGTTGCACTGCTTTGGATGCCTTCACATCAAAGTTACATAGTTACATAGTTTGTACGGTTGAAAAAAAGACACATGTCCATCAAGTTCAACCAAGGGATGGGAAAGGGGAAGTTTGTTCTAGGAAATTATCTAAGCCTTTTTTAAAGCCATCATTTTCATCCTCCAGCAGTGTTACACGTTGCTCTAATTCAGTAGTCCTGGAAGTTACTTGTGCCAGGTCCGCATGCATGCGGTTAAGAGACTCTTGCACCGTTTTTTCCAGCGCTTTCTGCAGGTCTGGGGCTATCCGCTTAACCACTTCATGGGCCAGTGCTATATAATCCACTGGTGCGGGGTAAGAAGAGGCTATGGGCTCTGCTGGGATTGAAATCGGGGACTAGGACTGGGGCCGGAGCAGCTCCTCATCCTGTGAATACAGCAGGGGAGCAGTGGCGGGAAGCGCCGCCATCTTACCTCCCCTGTCTACACCCACGGATAGATCCTCCATGGCTGGCTTATGTGCGCTCCGGAGGAGGTACCGTTCCATGCAGGCACCCCCGGGTACGTTCCTGTGTGCAGGGCCGGAGTCTGTCACACGTTTTTCGCCACCGAAGTGACTTTTTCAGGTAAGCAGGCTAGTCGGGAGCGGGAGCTCAGTCATAGGCGTCCTGCATCGCCAGCACCGGAAGCCATTTTTGACGGAGTTATGACCTATATTAGCTTTATGCTAATGAGTTTCTTAATGAACAACTGGGTGTGTTTTACTTTTTGACCAAGTGGGCGTTGTGGAGAGAAGTGTATGACGCTGACCAATCAGTGACCAATCAGCGTCATACACTTCTCTCCATTCATTTATACAGCACATAGCGATATAGATATGTCCATATATACCACAACACAAAGAGATTCCACAGCAATGGACCGCAACTGGGTGCACGCCTCAATAGGACCTGGTCCGACGTTTCAGTCCAACAGGACCTTTCTCAAGCATAAAACACACATCAAGTCATAGGTATATAAAGGCTCACAGAATCAAATGTTAATCAAACAGTGATCAAGACAACAGACAGTATAAATCTAACTTCATACTATAAAAGATGCAATCTAAAAGATACAAGCATTAAATAGAGGTGATAATGCATACATATATAAAAATGGTTAAGGGACTAGTACAGCAATAGACAGTCCAAATCTCAAAAGTGTATTTAATGATATAATAACTCACCCAGTTGTGTGTAATAAAATGATTGCAGATTATCACCTGCAGAAACCGGATAGACAAGCTCCTCATGGATTCCGGCGTCCATGTGTGCATACTGCGCATGTCACTCGTGTGGGGGGAGTAAAATCACAGATACAATACATTGCGAAGTCATGCGAGATTATGTGCAATAATTCCCGCGCATGCGCAGTACGTCACTCACCGCACGGCGGCCATCTTGGCAAATAATACTAGATGTATTCCGCAGATGCGCAGTGAATAACTCTCTGTGCGGTGGCCATCTTTGAAGATGGAAAAAGATCGATCTCAAAGAAAGATCTTAAAGTTTACTGTGGGGCAAAACATTACCGGACTAGCAAAGAATCAATATTACTAGAGAAATTATCTTGAAGGGACTTTCAGTCCCCCGTTCTCCCTATCAATGCCAGCGATCACACATGTATCCCCTATCCTGTGGATTGGGGATACATGTCTTTTGTTTAATGGCAGAGCGGGGAGATACCTCCCCGCTCTGCCGTAGTATTCAGTGGCGTCCCGCTGTAGCAGCCATAGCGGCTGCTAGCGGAGCCTCCGGCCATGGTGGGGGCCCGTGCCGGCGGGCGACACGGGCCTCCTCATGCCGTGGGCCCCGTAGCAGCCGCTACAGCTGCTACGGCGGTAGTTATGCCACTGGTACTAGTACAGTGTCTATTAATAGAGCTATTCTTAATACTGAGATTTTTAGTTCTGCTTCTGGTTTTAAGTTAAATTTTAACAAATGTGATTGTCTTCTGATTGGGGATTGGTAGCCAGAACCTACTCTGAGTATACCCACTCAGAGCAGGACCGATTCTAGCTTTTCTGCTACCTGAGGCGAAAATAACAATGGCACACCCCAGATTTTGATTGACATCCCCCTGGCAGTTCTACATCACTGACAGCCTCACAACAAAAATAAATCATACCACCCATTATTGCTGCAGATCATACAGTTGACCTCAGTACTGATTAGAGGCAGAATAAATATTTACATTAAGTGACGTATTCCTCAGATTCTAGTTGTTCTTTTTCTCCCTTATTCTCCATTCGGTCCAGATCTCTATGATGACTTCTCCCGGGCACAGCCCATTTCTGCAGTTTGCCACTCAGATGTCTTCAGCTTCTCACTTTTCAAACATTTCTGCAAATATAAACGAAGATAAAATTTTCATGGTGCCACACACTACGCCCCTAAATGAAATAGTACCATACACTGCACCTGTAATTATAATAGAACAATACACTGTGTCTCCTCCCCACAGTGACCCCTGTAGATAGTGCTCCCCATAGAGCCTCCTGTAGATAGTGCCCCCCATAGAGACCCCTGTAGAGTGCCCCACATAGAGCCCCCTGTAGACAGTGCCCCACATACATAGTGCCTCCTATAGAGCGTCCTGTTGATAGTGCCCCTGTATATACCCCCTGTAGATAGTGCCCCACATACAGCCCCCTGTAGATAGTGCCCTACATAGATCCCCCTGTAGGTAGTAGCCCCTGTAGATAGTGCCCCACATATAGCGCCCCTTTTAGATACTGCTCCACATATGGCCTCCCTTGTAGACAGTGCTCGACATATAGCTGCCCCCTCAATGATAGTGCTCCACATATAGCCCCTCACACTTTTAACAGAAAAAAAAGCAACTTTACATATTCACCTAAACTCATTCCCGCGATGTCCTCTTGCAAATGCAGTCCTGCTCGCTTCTGAGCAGGTCTGCTGGGGCTGAACGAGGCAAGCGGCGCGATGACGTCATCACACTACTTGGTTAGTTGAAAGGCGCTGATTGGCAGGGTGCCTTGCCCTGTCATTCAACAACGCAAGCAGCGTGATGTCATCGCGCCGCTTACGTCATTGAAAGGCGCTGAATAGCGGTGCACGTTCCGTGCCCCTCCATTCATCACTTTTGCATGTAATTGTGTGTGTCCTATAGACGCAGGAACAATTATAGTGTGGGAGGGGATGGCAGCGGCTGAGGCAAGATGCTCATCTCGCCTCATGGACAGTGGAGCCCTGACTCAGGGAAAAAAATGTATATATTGGCATTAATTTTGACCACTCTAATAATGGTTTTACAAACTCGGACTTGGTCTTAGAGAGAATTACCCACAAAATGTCTTTCTGGTAGTTAAGACAGCTGACCATGGAGGGAAAGATTCTAATAATTGAAGCAGTTTTACTTCCTATAATATATGTTGCTATGGTTTTTCCCTCTAATGCTTTTGTATTAAAGAGGCTTATGAAGCTGGTCTTTCACTTCTTATGGGGCTCCATGTTGGAGAAATTGTGGGGAGAAGTGGTATGTAAGGGTAAAGCTAATGGCGGTAACGGGGTCCCTGATGTTAAACAGTTTTTGTATATTACGTTCTTTATGTTTTGTTTTAAGCATTTTAATAATGTGGGTGCCTTTCCAAGTTTTCTTAGGTATGCGGCAGGCCAGATTTTTAGGAAATACAATTTTTTTAAAGTTGCCTCTTAACAGTCCTGCTCTTCTATCTCTACCCAAACATTATGAAATTTTGAAAGTTATTGTATCTTTTTATAAGCTTAGGCAGGTAGATCCTCTTGGATCAAAGAAAGCGGACTGCTGCCTGTAGAAGTCAGGAGGGAATGGAAAAAAGAGGGATGTAACCACGGCGCTGCTACTCAATGAGGATGCAGAAATTAATGATAGTATTTATTAGTAGGCTACGCGTTTCAATGCCGCACCGGCATCTTCCTCAGGCCATATGAAATGCAGTTAAAACAAGGCAGATTTATAAGCACCACGCGGATAAAAAAGGCGCCAATGTAATCAGGGTCAGGGGGCAACAATGACGTAATCAGTTACACAGATCTCCAGTTTAACAGAAAAAGGTGTCTAAAAATGACATTAATGTTTAAACAAACACCAAAATTGACACATCGTAATATTTACAAATTAGTTTAAAAAAAATGAATTAGTAAAAAAGTGAAAACATCGGGAAAGACAGCCCGCACATAGAGATGCCCGAAAAATGGCGCCCGCTAAACGAAAAGACAATTACTATAATAGGGGCAGCTGAAAAATGTCTGAAAATGAAATATAAAATACGTAATAATTAATCAATAGGATCTAAAGATGAAAATTACTTATGTGTACATTTAGTTAGGTCGAAAACCTGTAAGTATATTGAATAATCAATGAATATATTAGAATAAATATAATTAAAATTACAACTATCATAAGCCTAAAAATGTGTGAAACATATATCTGCAATATTATAGAGAAAAAAGCAGCGCCCGTCAAAAGACCAGCTGTGCAACCACATCGCCGCCCGAGAATCAGAACCATGGACAGCTCAGGGAATGAGAAATAACCGGATCAAAGAACAAAGGTTGTAATGTGAACACGAACCATTACACCATTGTACTACTAAAATATAATAATGAATAAGATGGAAAGCAGTAAACAAATGCATAAATTTACATTTTGTAAAGTCCAGAAACCTCTTAGCATAATGAATAATCAATGAATATGTTTAATATACTTATATAATGAATATATTTAAAAGGATGTAATTAAAACTACCATGCATGGAAAAGATGCAGACCAATGGCTGCACTAATACAAAGAAAAACGCAGAAACCCGGCAATAAACCAAACAGGCTCCCACGTAGCCGTTCAAAAATCAGAACCGCGGACAGCTCCGGAGAACAAGAAAGCCGGACTAAAAGAGGTTTGTAATGTGTACATACACCATTACACTTCAGAAAGAACATGATGCCAATCACAGTAGAAATAAGAAGGCAATACATAGAAAAAAAATAAAATAAATATATATATATATATATATATATATATATATATATATATATGATATAAATATAAACACACATAAATCTCTCTCTAGTCTCTCGAGTTTAACATAGAAGAAATGACTTGGTGTGACCGTTTGGGATTTCGGCAGCAGCACTCTTCACGATCTACATCTTTTTCGAAGTGATTGACCTATCCAGCTGTGGTAAGCATCCATTCGTCATACTTTGACTATCTGATTGGGCTTACTCACACTATGTGGCGCCGTGTTTCTTTCTTTGTTTTATCAGGAGGGAATGGAGGAAATCTTGAGTTTTTTCACTGACAAGTGTAAGGTATAGAAAGAACGCTAAACTGAAAATCGACCCTAATTGAGTATTATAAACCAGAAGGTATAAAATATAATTTTATTGATTAAAAATTAAAACAACAAAGTACAACTGAAAATATGCAAAGCTGAAACAACAATAAAGCTGGTACACATGCGGTAAGTAACCACTCTCTGCACTGATGAGCCAAACAGTATCAAAATTTAACAAGCAGGTCACATCAATACCCCAGTTTTATTTAAATTTAGAGTGACAATAATAATGTATCTAGTCAAAGAAGGTAATCAGTTTACACAGTGCTGGATGATGAAGTATCTCTTATCTAAGAAATTCACAGCCATAGTCATAGATACAATACAAGTTTCAAAAGCACAGTGATGTGGAGCGAATAACAGGGATATACCTGGAGAGTCAGAGTCAGAGTGAAAGTGAACCAGCCGCCTCGACGCGCGTTTCACAGTGTATTCCTCAGGAGGGGTCTCCTGAGGAATACACTGTGAAACTCTCCGGGTATATCCCTGTTATTCGCTCCACATCACTGTGCTTTTGAAACTTGCACAAAGGCTACTGGAAACTGCTGGGAGAGAGCGTGCATATAAATCTGCAACCTCAAATCCGACACAACTTTGATCAACAAAGTCTAAGGCTACTCTATTCGCCAGAGCCCACCGCAAGGCGGGTTGGTTTTTGCTGCATAGAACCCAGGTTGTTTTAGCAGAGTTCAATGTTGGATGCTGCAATGCAAGCAAACCTAAACAGGAAACCAGACAGCCAGAGGTTAAACAGAAAGTCTAAATCAATAAGCAAGTGGACACCAGGTAAAGCAGATGTCAAAGCCAGCTGGGAAAAGATAATTAAAATCAGCAAACAAGGGGTTAACAAGAGACAAGCCGAGGTCAGTATTCCAAGAAGTCCAAAAGTCAGATGTATGGGGTTTAGTCAAAAGCTTGATCAAGACACCAGAATGTAAGGAAAATCACAAGCAAAGACTGAGTGAGAAGGACAGGTATAAATACTAAACCAAATCTGACAGGCAGAAAGATAGAGAAAAGAGATTGGTTCAAGTAAAAAAAACGGAACCGCCCAGAAGCCAGAACAGTAGTCATGGAGATCATTAAAGGAATAGGTGTTTCCGAACACTTATTTTTTGAGAGACTATAAAAATGTGGGTACTGTAGAAGCAAAAAGGGCATGTATATACAAATGTGGAATGTTTTCCTAACTGAATAAATCTTTTCATTTTGTTACCGGAGCCAAAGATGACTGATTTTAGGTGATATTTTATTATATGTGACTCGTTTAATGTACTTTTATGATATAATTTATTGTAAAATATTATTTGAATCTTTAATAAAAATGATTTGAATCTATGTTCTTATCAGTTTAATATCTGGTACGTACCCTATCTGGGGAACATACATTAAATGGATTTTTAGAACAGTGAGATGGAAAGAGAGCCTGCTGTCCACTCCACGCATTGACCTAGCATTGCAATACCTCCAGGACTAGTGCACACCTTCCAGGTAGCTGCAGCCGCTGCCTGCCTCTCTCCTAGTCCATAGTCCTGTGCTGGCAACTGCAATGACCCTAGTGCGCGGGCACAAAATTCACTGACCCAGTCCCTGTTGCCTGTCTCCAGGACTATTTAAGGCACCTCCGCTATCCACCTGGCGGGTGCCTGAGCAGCATTGGAAGAACCTATCGTATCCTGCAATTGTACCAGTGTGCATCAGATTCCCACCCGCTATTGCTCTCTGGTGTCAGCCACCCCCCGCTATTGCTCTCAGGTGTCAGTCAGTACCTAGTTGTCCAAAACCCGGCCTGAACGGCGGCGATTAAACTTCCGCACTCCACCTCTCCCATTTCAGATTTGGAATAATACGCGTCAGGGATGCCCCCTGTCCCCTCTTTTATTTGTGCTCTGTATTGAACCCCTTGCAGCTCAAATACAGCAATCCATAGATATAGCAGGGGTCAAGAGACAAGATAAAGAGTTCAATGTCTCCTTATTTGCAGATGACGTCCTCTTGACTATCACTAAACCTCATACCTCCCTTCCTACCCTTACTACCGTTCTTCATAGGTATGGACGGCTTTCAGGTTATAAAACTAATACCTCTAAGACGGAAGCGCTCCCTCTTAATGTCCCACACCAAGAACTATTGCTCCTCAAACACAACTACACCTACAACTGGAAGGAGGCCTCCCTGACTTACTTGGGAGTCCAGCTCACTCCCTCTTATACATCGGTTTACAAGGCTAATTTCCCTCCCCTTTTTGTAGAACTGCGTAGACTTATGGCCAGGTGGGGTTCTCTCCCCATGTCCTTTTTTGGACGCATTGCAGTGGTAAAAATGACCCTGCTTCCTAAATTATTGTACTTCTTTGAGACCCTACCAGTGGCAGTACCTATGAGGGAACTGAGGGCAATGCAGTCTTCCATCCTCAGGTTCATTGGCACTCCGGCAGACATAGAATCCCGAAATCTGTTTTATTGTCAGGTCGATCTGCAGGGGGGGCTGTCTGCTCCTCACGTTGTGAAGTACTACTGGGCATCCCATCTTTGCCGCATTCCCTGTTGGGTGTCCCTTCGGGTATACAACAAGTGGACTGAAATAGAGAAATTGTGGATGGCTCCTGTTCATCCTAACTCTTTGTTATGGGGCGACCCGCTGGCCGTCTTCGTCTCTGTTGGGTCCCATGTGCTTTCAACGGGAGGTATGGGAAGCTTGTAAAAAACACTTTTGTTTGGCGTCGGGTTGTCCGCCTTTGACCTCGGTACTATATACTCCAACTATTCTAGGGGGTACTACCTCCCGAGTGGTCCGATTGTGGACGGGGGCAGAGGTGTCACTACCCCTACAAACTTTGAAAAACGGTGTCGCCATACTACCACTACTAAAGGGCTCATATCCGCTATTTACACAATACTGCTATCCCCGGATGACTCCCCTCCACCTGGGCATAGATATATGTTAAAGTGGGAGACCCTGTTGAATAAATCCATCCCTTCCTCGTTGTGGCAGATCATCTGGTCACAAGCATCTAGAACTTCCCTTTGTACTACATATAAAGAAAATCAATCTAAAATTCTTATGTTTTGGTATCATACCCCTGCCTTCTTGCATAGCTTCGATCTGGGTATCCCATCAGATTGTTGGCAATGTAGAGACCAGAGGGGAGACCTGTTCCATATCTTTTGGAGCTGCTCCCTGGTGCAACAGTTTTGGCTGGAGCTTAGGAATTTGGCGGTGGCGGTGTTGCAGCAGGATATTCCTCTAGACCCTGTTCATTATCTCCTGAATGTCCCTCCTAGGTCTTTGGGGAAACCCCCAGCTCGACTTTTTCGTCACTTTCTCATGGCTGCTAAAACCCTGATTGCTTGGAAGTGGAGACAGACTGCCCCTCCTTCTCACATCGACTTACTGACTAGAATTAGGGAAATTCGCACTATGGAACATATGACGGCCTCACTTGACAATACACTGGACAGATTTACAGTGTTCTGGGATCCGTGGGATAAGT
This sequence comes from Rhinoderma darwinii, assembly GCF_050947455.1. NCBI lineage: Eukaryota > Metazoa > Chordata > Amphibia > Anura > Rhinodermatidae > Rhinoderma > Rhinoderma darwinii. The sequence continues at coordinate 50,815,599 of NC_134699.1, forward strand.
ATTGGCTACCGATATCTCTGACTTAGAACTTTGATTGGTCTTTGATTGACCTTTTTTGTTTTCTTCCCCCCTCCCTTTTGTCTTTCTCCCGGTGTCTTGTTTTGTCTGATTGGATTTTCTAATATGACAAATGGATTGTATGGCCTGCACATATGTCCTTAGTGTATTTTGAAACTTTTCAATAAAAATACCAAAACCAAAACCCGGCCTGGATCCAGTCTGCTGTTAGTGTCTGCCTGTGGGTTCAGCTACCTGCCTGTGTCTGGCTAGGCTACCCGCTATCAGCTTCCATCCACCCCTGCTCAGGTGTTTGCAACATGACATATTATAATGTTCCATGCAACACTGCTTTGCTGGCAGCAGAAAAAAACATTAGAACTTGTGTGCAAAATGTTGGGAAAATGTAATCCTGTTAGCTGGCCCATCTATGGTAACTCGCTGCACTTGAGCCGGCCACTGATTGATGCACCTGAGTTGAGTGGTGAAGTGGATGGATGTTCCTAATGAACAGCAGCAGATAGGCGCTGCATGCAGCAGAAGCAGCAGCAGCAGTAACTCCATCCCATCCGCCATCATGGAACTGTGCGTGTGTGCATGCATGCGCTGGACGGATGAATGGACGACCGTCCTAAGGTCCGCGGTTTTATGGACCCATTCGGTTCTATTGGCCGCGGACACCTTTCGGTAGAACCGGAATTCTGGAGCATGTCCTATTTTTTGTATTTTACGGCCCGTGCTCCCATAGTTTGTATGGGACCACAGCCCGAAAATGCGGGCTGTGATTACGGGCACGGCCGTGTGCATGGGGTCTAAGGCATAATTACTGACAGTAATTACGGACCCATTCATTTCTATTGGCCATGGACACCTTTCAGTATTTTTACTGATTGGATGTCATCAATATGTTGCCTAGCAATGCTTCCGGAAATACGGACGGTTTATGAATGCACTGTAGTCATCCGTATTTACGGAATCTCCCATAGACTTCTATGGGAAAGTCCTTGCCGTAATTACTAACAAGAATAGGACAGGTTCTATAATTTTTTCAGAACGGACACCCATTAGTAAAAATACTGAAAGGTGTCTGTGGCCAATAGAAATGAATGGGTCTGTAATTACTGTCAGTAATTACGGTCTGTAATTACTGATGAAAAATACTGTCGTGTGCATGGGGCCTAAGCACTTAGGCCTCATGCTCACGTTCGTGCCCGTAATCACGGCCCTCGGGTCGCATTTTCGTGCCATGCTCCCATACGAAGTATGGGAGCACGGCCTGCAAAAAATAAAAAGTAGGACATGCTCCATATTTCCCGGCACAGCCCTACGGCACGGACACTCTTCCGTAGCGATACGGAAAGGTGTCCGCGGCTAAATAACCGGGCGGGTCCGTAATTACGGACCGTATTGCGGTCCACAATTACAGATTTTTTTAACAGTTAAGTGTGCATGAGGCCTTAAGTTGCAACACACATGCGCCTACAAAGATAAATTTTTATGTGTTACTATGTTACCTGGAAGACTAACAAACTGTGGAAGAAGGTGTCAGCGATTTTTTGGAATGGATGCTTAATTCCCATTTTGCAGTCTCCTCCTTTTGGCCTTCAGGAGGCTGCTGTGCAGAAGCACATCTTGCTCGGTCAACATCAAAATGGAGACTGACCGACTGAATTGGAGGGCTCCGGTGGAACTCTGCGCGTCTCACAATGGGAGGCCTTAGCAGCCAGAGGCGGTGATGTCATTCTGATGATGAAATTCCAGTCATTGACACAAGGCCTCAATCTAAAACCCGGATTTATGAGTCACTACATGGACACACATCACATCCCCCATCAGACTGACTCCAGATCCCTTATCTCCTAAGACATCACCCCTATAACCTCAGTTTTATTGCCCCATCTTATCTTAATGATGTATCACCTCATGTACTAATTGTCTTTGTGTAACATCTTAAATGTTGTGCTTTAATCTTGTGTCATTAATTTGATTATTTGCCTGAAGAAGGAGCCTCTGCGCTCTGAAAGCCGCATATAGAACTTTTATGGTTAACCAATAAAGGTATCATACCTACTATACGATTATCTTTTTTGATACAAAAGTATTTAACATGGCATAAAGTAATGGCCAAAACTATTGCAAACCAGGTAAAAACAGTGATCAGCAAACATATACACCCGGATCAGGTTTGTGGGGCTGACCTGGAAGAAGCATTACAGAGATTTTAAAAATAATTGTAAATGTTATATGGTACTCAAAAAACCGGAGTCAAGGTTTAGCTCTTTTAGCACTGGACCTTGAGATGGGTTTTGATAGAATTTCACATGTGTACCCTTGTTAGCGGTTTAAAAAAAAATAGCAATCCCATAGGTAATTTTAAGTCGTAATAAGATTTTATTTTAGTCGTTCTATTAATGGGTTATTAACAGAAAATGTGATTTTAAAGTCTGGAGTGAAGCAGAGGTGTCCTCTCTCCCCGATTTTATTCATATGTGCAATGGAGCCCCTATTGCGTCATATACGCAAAAATGAGGTTATCAGAGGGGTTCCTATCCCTGAGGAGGCGGCGGTGGCAACCAGGTGAAAGTACTGAGCTGCATGGATGATGTACAGTAGCATGCACAGACCCTGCTTCACTCAAAAGAACCCTAGGCTGCCCAGAGGACCCTAGGCTGCACAATGCTGCCTGAGCATTGGAGTGACTCCAGAAATGAGCATAAGGCAAGACGAGATTAAAATTCTTGGCATACTTTTTAATGAGGCAAATAATCGGATTGTCAATTCGGATGGGATTTTATGTAAAATGGAAAAGAAGATCTATTTTTGGAACCTAAGAGAACGGACGATGGAGGGCAAGGTACTAATAATAAAGATGATTTTACAGCCCCCAATGCTCTAAGTTGGAATGGTTTTCCCTTTATCCGATGTTTTTATCAAACGATTAAGCAGAATTATTTTTATGTTTTTATGGGGTTCAAAAATGGAAACATTAAAAAGAGATCATATGTAAAACAGCAAGTTGAATGGTGGGAAAGATGTCCCAAATTTGCATGTTCTCTTTTATGTAAAATTGTTCTATTTTAAGTGTTTTAATTCCAATGGCGTTTTAGGTTGTTTTTTTTTAAGTATGCGCACGGTATGGTTTTTAAAAAATGGTATATGCCTCCCTTGAATTCCCCCATGTTTTTTTATGACCCCCAAAGCATTATGTTATTTTAGCGAAAATGATCGGAGTGTCTTATTTAACACCTTCCCGACCACCCCACGTAGATTAACGGGCTGCAGCACTTGTCCTTGTGCCTGCAGCCCGTTAATCTACGTGTGCTCCTAACAGAGGACACAGGTGGTCCCCGCAGCCCGGCATCTCCCAGTACAGGCTGCTACTAGCAGCCTTAGTACTGGGGGAAAACATTGGGTCGGATCACAACGGTCAATAGCGACGGCCGCATTTAAGTTGTTAACAATATCGGCACCCCTCCACGCGATTGCGGGGGGCCGATAGTTGCTATGGCAACTGGAAGCCTAACAAAGGCATCCAGTCTGCCATCCATGGAAGAATGAATGGTAAAGGCATTTTGTGGGGAACTCGCTACAGGTGTCTTTGATTAGAGCCCCAAGACATAACTTTGCTTGGGGCCCCAGAAATGCCAAATGTGCCCCTTAGGGTTAGTACAAGGATACTTACTGCTGGGGCCCTGTATCTAAGGATACATTCACACGAGCGTGACAGATTTACGTGCGTAAAAATGCGCATAAATCTGGTCGTGTGCGTTACGCGTTGCACCAGTGTGCTTCACGTGTGGCATGTGTTTTTCACGCACTCGCAAGCACTTTTTTTTTCCCAGTGTAATTGATGCGTGAAACACGGACAGCACACAGATGTCATCCGTGAGCTGCACGCACCCATTGACGTCAATGGGCGGCTTGGTGCGTGAAATACACCAACATAGGACATGCAGTGAGTTTCACGCAACGGACACTCGCTGTGTGAAAACTCACGTATATGTGTGAATGGCCCCGTTGATATCAATGGGTCCGTGTGCTGTGCGTTATTTCAATGTACAGCACACGGACGAGAATCACGCTCGTCTGAATGAGCCCCAGGTCTATCATGTGTGATACTGTCTGCTGGGGCCCTGTATCCAAGCCCATCATGCATGATAATGTCTGCTGAGACAATGCATCGAATTCTATCCAGTGGTGTATCTATAGGAGCCTTAGTCTTATAGATATGCTATCTCCGATATGTATGTAAAAATGTATTTATTTTTCGGGGGGAGGGGGGGTAAATATATGTCTCGGGGATTGTGCCCCTGATCTTTTAAAGACCCTAGCAATGCCCCTTCTCCCAGTCAGAAAAGTCGGTAGCTGGAATCATGGTATATAGAGAAAGCTTTAAGGTAAATGTGTAAGTGGTACTCATTCACATTTTTTGCTATAACATTTTAGTATTACTGGTATCAATAATACTTCTCTTCATCACCACCTATTAGAGAGTGGTGCGGTCATGCTGATGTACTAAAAACATTACGTCCTAAATTCATATAATACACATGTACTGTGCCAAATTTGTTGAATTCGATAACAAAGAAAGCTGATAGGTGCTAAATTATGATATATATCGGATTCAGGAAGCCTTCTGTACCGTTATAAGCCTGGTAGATTTCTGCTTCTCCAATGGAAGTCGTATTCAATGGTGTGTAAAGTAGCACTACAGATAGATAGGTCTGGTTCATTGTGTCTCCCTCCCAAAGCCCCTCTATGGAACAATCCTGTTTGGTCACATTTGTACACAATTAAGGACTTTCGCACTTCGGTAGATTGGGAATTAAATATGTTGATCAAATAATTACAGATTATGTGGGGTTCTGTTCATTTACTAACATTCAGCGATCCTCTCCTATTACCAATTCATGTTTTATCGCTACCTACAACTTAGACATAGGGCATCCCTTCTTAATGATTTGGCTAAGCCACTTACGAGATTTTGAGTTTCTCTGTACCTTCGGGGGTTAAACCTTTTAAGATAATTTATGAGAAATGAAGAGGTGACAGGTTTGCTGTCCACTGATTGGTAGAAGGATGAAGAATCCTTTACGTCTTCAGTGGTCAGTACCAGGAAAGCCCTTATTCAGTTTACATTTCTTTATAGGAATTATTATACACCTAAGAAGATGTTTAGACGGGTACTCATGCCAAACGGCTGATGTTTTAGATGCCTTTCACATAAAGGAAGTTTTTTACATGCCGTTTGGAAGTGTTGCTACTTTCCGGTCTCAAGTCTCTTAGGCTCTGTTCACATCTGCGTCATGGCTTTCGTTATAACACAGTACTGTATCCGTCGTATGACAGATATCAGCGCCGCCCATTGGACCCCATTGCCTTATAACGGGGTCAAACTGTTTCTGGCATTGTACCCACACTATTTTTGATTTCAGATTTGATAAAGGTCGAATTCGATTACCATTATAGAACAATAAATCGTATGTATATTAAAATGAATAAGCATTCACTCACAGGAAGTCAGCAATAATACTTACACATAACAGGCAAAGGACAATCGTTCATTAAGGCCAAGTGGTGATATAGTCTTTAACAAGGTAATCTGTAACGTCCGTGGTCGCTGACCATGAACTCCTTCCATCCGGTCGACGTCCTTCTCTCCAGAGATGTCTGCACATACGGCCATCCTGTTCCACAGTGACCACCAGGGTGCGCTCGCAAGCTCAGTCCAGACTTAAGAAGCCAAAGCGCACGCAGGTGGGAAATTGAGCTGATTGCTCCCAGAGCACCCTGGGCTATAAGAAGGGCTGTGCCCCTCCCTGCAATGCCTGAGTGTTGTTTGTCATATCCAAAGTTTGTCTATGCAAATGGTCTCCTAGTGTTTTCCAGTTCCCAGTATCCTGTGCTATCCTGGTCAAGTGCCGTGCTGAGCTGTAGTCGTGCTGTGCTGTATTCCACGCCTGTCCTGCTACTCCACGCTGATGTCTACCTGCTGCCTTAGTCCCAGCCGAGCCTGCCTTGCTACTGTCCGAGCTGCCACAGGTATCCTATACGAACTATAGACTGTGACCTGCGTCCTGTTGGCCAGCTGCCATACCGTCAAGGCGGTACGGCCCAGTGGGTCCACGAACCAAACGTGACATAATCCATTTGCACTCGGTTTTTGCCAGTTTCTGCCTTAAATCTCCACCTCTAGAGCCAAGGCATACATGGTCAATCCCTCTGACCTGTGGTCCATTGACACATATGATGTGTAAAGAAGTGTTTAGCCACCGGTTTTAACATATGAATTTGGTCATGTTCTGTTGGTAGAAGTGATCCAGCCTTCTTGATGTAATTTATATGTTCAAGTATCCGTACACGTAATTCCCTTGACGTTAATCCAATGTAGATTAGTCCACAGGGAAAAGTCGCATAATAAATGACTCCCGATGTTCTACAATTTATATGATGTATTCATGATCCACTTCTAAGTTCAAAAACGTGTCCATCTTTACCATGTATTTACATGCCATACAATCTCCGCATGCTTGTGAACCCCATTTCGATCCTTTAGACTGAAATATAAAGTTGGACCTGGGTGGCACATAGTGGCTGTGGACGAGCATGTCACCAATAGTACTACTGCGTTTGGCCACGATTTGAGATGTTCTTGGTAATAGATTTTTAAGATCATTATCTTGTTGGAGAATTGGCCAATATTTGTACAGGATTTGTGTCATATCCCGCCATCTAGTATGGAAGTTAGTAATTATTTGTACTTGTGTCTACTGTTGGATAGGTCGTGCTCTAGGTATCAATAATTCCTTTCTTTGTTGACTTCTCGCCCTTTGAACGTGGATAAATTGTCCAATTGGAATGGCCCTGATGACATGCTGGGGATGAGATGATGTGGTATGTAAGACAGCATTTAACACTTGTCTGTTTACGGTGAACCGTGGTACGGATAACACCATCCAGGTCAACCAACAATTTACTCACCTCACCTTCCTCTTCTTCTTCTTCCCACTGGGTCCCCTCAGACTCCTGCCGCAGCTCATACAAGGTCCTGACGCTGAGCAGTACCTTGTATAAGCCGCGGCATACTGAGGGGACCCGGAGGGGAGAAGAGGTCCGATGGGGTCTGATCGGGGTAGGGGGGAAGGTACGAGGCCGGATACGAGTCTCTAACTTGCTACGCCCCCTCAGAGTGAAATCTACGCCAGCTGGCGTAAATTATTTAACTGGCATAGAAATTTTTATAAGTTCCCCCCTTTGTGATAACTTTAATTTTTCCAGAGTGGTGTTCCCACAGGTCTGCGTCTTGGGGATCATAGATGAAGTTAAACAGCGATTCTATACTAGGCTGTTCTTCTGTTTAGTACTTTTCCAGGAAGGCTCATATGAGGATGTGGAAGTCGGAAGATCAGCCTTGTCGCGCTTACTGGAAAAATATTGTAAACTCCAATGATCCGATGTATAAGAAGTTGTATGTGCTGCTGAAATTTCAAAAAAGTGTAGGATAAAAGGCTCACATGTTCTGCCACAGCGACTTCAATGGTCAGGCTGTAATGAGATGTAGGGTAATGTCTTACCCAGCTTAGGGTGTACTTAGTTTTGATGATGTGTGTCAATGCTAGAAGCTGTTGTATTGTAAGATTTTGGACTATTTCAATTTAAAAATAAAACCAATTAGAAAAAAAAGTGCGTTCAGTCCCTCAGTAGGTCTGCCTCAATGCTTGGTACACCACTGACTGTACCCACACTTTATTCATCTCATTCCAAGTTCAGCACAGTCCTCTCCTGAAATACTATGTGCTGCTGGAACTTTTTTCTGTCAAAATGTTTTAGTTCCTGACAATGCACATCATGACTTTCCTCACATCATGGACCCTACTACAAGCAGTCGTTGCCTACACTTTACTGCAGGACGGAAAAAGTTATGGTTATTGTTTCCAACACAATATATCCACCTTTTATAATCATGTCATTTTTAGGTCTAATATTCTGTGCTGACTAATTTTTCTATATATGTTTATAGTCCGTGCTCTGTTTTTCTGATACAGAACTCCAAATCTCCTTCATAGACATATATTTAAAACAGAACGTCCTGGCTTCCTGCAGTCACCACTAGAGGGAGCATGGGAGCTTTACAGGGGGTTATCCAGACATTTATTTTTATAGATGGCCTCTCCTTAGGATAAGTCATCAATATCAGAACGGTGGGGCTCCGACTCCCTGCACCCCCAACCGATCAGCTGACTGAAGCGTTCGTCGCCGCAATTAGTTCAGTGTTTACCAGGTACAGCGCCGTACATATCGGTAGTGGCTGTGTATGGGATTGCTGCTCAGGAACTTCAATCCCACACAGGGTCGAACAGTATTATGGGGGATGTGTGAATGATACTACATCTTATATACAGGCAAGAGACCATCCTCCCACATTACTATATATGACATGCAGGCTAGAGACCCTCCTCAGCTATTAGTATATATTACATGCAGGCTAGAGACCCTCCTCAGCTATTACTATATATTACATGCAGGCTAGAGACCATCCTCCCACATTACTATATATGACATGCAGGCTAGAGACCCTCCTCAGCTATTACTATATATGACATGCAGGCTAGAGACCCTCCTCAGCTATTACTATATATTACATGCACACTAGAGACCCCCCTCCTCATTACTATATATTATATGCAAACTAGAGACCCCCCTCCTCATTACTATATATTATATGCACACTAGTGACCCCCCCACATTACTATATATTATATGCACAGTAGTGACCCCCCCACATTACTATATATTATATGCACAGTAGAGACCCCCCTCCTCATTACTATATATTATATGCACACTAGAGACCCCCTCCTCATTACTATATATTATATGCACACTAGTGACCCCCGCAACATTACTATATATTATATGCACACTAGATACCCCCTCCTCATTACTATATATTATATGCACACTAGATACCCCCTCCTCATTACTATATATTATATGCACACTAGAGACCCCCCTCCTCATTACTATATATTATATGCACACTAGTGACCCCCCCACATTACTATATATTATATGCACACTAGAGACCCCCTCCTCATTACTATATATTATATGCACACTAGTGACCCCCTCCTCATTACTATATATTATATGCACACTAGAGACCCCCCTCCTCATTACTATATATTATATGCACACTAGAGACCCCCTCCTCATTACTATATATTATATGCACACTATAGACCCCCTCCTCATTACTATATATTATATGCACACTAGAGACCCCCTCCTCATTACTATATATTATATGCACACTAGAGACCCCCCTCCTCATTACTATATATTATATGCACACTAGAGACCCCCTCCTCATTACTATATATTATATGCACACTAGAGACCCCCTCCTCATTACTATATATTATATGCACACTAGAGACCCCCTCCTCATTACTATATATTATATGCACACTAGAGACCCCCCTCCTCATTACTATATATTATATGCACACTAGTGACCCCCTCCTCATTACTATATATTATATGCACACTAGAGACCCCCCTCCTCATTACTATATATTATATGCACGCTAGAGACCCCCCTCCTCATTACTATATATTATATGCACACTAGTGACCCCCTCCTCATTACTATATATTATATGCACACTAGAGACCCCCCTCCTCATTACTATATATTATATGCACACTAGAGACCCCCCTCCTCATTACTATATATTATATGCACACTAGAGACCCCCTCCTCATTACTATATATTATATGCACACTAGAGACCCCCCTCCTCATTACTATATATTATATGCACAGTAGAGACCCCCCTCCTCATTACTATATATTATATGCACACTATAGACCCCCTCCTCATTACTATATATTATATGCACACTAGAGACCCCCTCCTCATTACTATATATTATATGCACACTAGAGACCCCCCCCTCCTCATTACTATATATTATATGAACAGTAGAGACCCCCCTCCTCATTACTATATATTATATGCACACTATAGACCCCCTCCTCATTACTATATATTATATGCACACTAGAGACCCCCTCCTCATTACTATATATTATATGCACACTAGAGACCCCCCTCCTCATTACTATATATTATATGCACACTAGTGACCCCCCCCACATTACTATATATTATATGCACACTAGAGACCCCCCTCCTCATTACTATATATTATATGCACACTAGAGACCCCCTCCTCATTACTATATATTATATGCACACTAGTGACCCCCCCACATTACTATATATTATATGCACAGTAGAGACCCCCCTCCTCATTACTATATATTATATGCACACTAGAGACCCCCCCACATTACTATATATTATATGCACAGTAGAGACCCCCCTCCTCATTACTATATATTATATGCACACTAGAGACCCCCTCCTCATTACTATATATTATATGCACACTATAGACCCCCTCCTCATTACTATATATTATATGCACACTAGAGACCCCCTCCTCATTACTATATATTATATGCACACTAGAGACCCCCTCCTCATTACTATATATTATATGCACACTATAGACCCCCTCCTCATTACTATATATTATATGCACACTAGAGACCCCCTCCTCATTACTATATATTATATGCACACTAGAGACCCCCCCCTCCTCATTACTATATATTATATGCACACTAGAGACCCCCTCCTCATTACTATATATTATATGCACACTAGAGACCCCCCTCCTCATTACTATATATTATATGCACACTAGAGACCCCCCCCTCCTCATTACTATATATTATATGCACACTAGAGACCCCCTCCTCATTACTATATATTATATGCACACTAGAGACCCCCCTCCTCATTACTATATATTATATGCACACTAGAGACCCCCCTCCTCATTACTATATATTATATGCACACTAGAGACCCCCTCCTCATTACTATATATTATATGCACGCTAGAGACCCCCCTCCTCATTACTATATATTATATGCACACTAGAGACCCCCTCCTCATTACTATATATTATATGCACACTATAGACCCCCTCCTCATTACTATATATTATATGCACACTAGAGACCCCCTCCTCATTACTATATATTATATGCACACTAGAGACCCCCTCCTCATTACTATATATTATATGCACACTAGAGACCCCCCTCCTCATTACTATATATTATATGCACACTAGAGACCCCCCTCCTCATTACTATATATTATATGCACACTATAGACCCCCTCCTCATTACTATATATTATATGCACACTAGAGACCCCCCTCCTCATTACTATATATTATATGCACACTAGAGACCCCCTCCTCATTACTATATATTATATGCACACTAGAGACCCCCTCCTCATTACTATATATTATATGCACACTAGAGACCCCCCTCCTCATTACTATATATTATATGCACACTAGAGACCCCCCTCCTCATTACTATATATTATATGCACACTATAGACCCCCTCCTCATTACTATATATTATATGCACACTATAGACCCCCTCCTCATTACTATATATTATATGCACACTAGAGACCCCCTCCTCATTACTATATATTATATGCACACTAGAGACCCCCTCCTCATTACTATATATTATATGCACACTAGAGACCCCCCTCCTCATTACTATATATTATATGCACACTAGAGACCCCCCTCCTCATTACTATATATTATATGCACACTATAGACCCCCTCCTCATTACTATATATTATATGCACACTAGAGACCCCCCTCCTCATTACTATATATTATATGCACACTAGAGACCCCCCTCCTCATTACTATATATTATATGCACACTAGAGACCCCCCTCCTCATTACTATATATTATATGCACACTAGAGACCCACTCCTCATTACTATATATTATATGCACAGTAGAGACCCCCCTCCGCATTACTATATATTATATTCACACTAGAGACCCCCTCCTCATTACTATATATTATATGCACACTAGAGACCCCCCTCCTCATTACTATATATTATATGCACGCTAGAGACCCCCCTCCTCATTACTATATATTATATGCACACTAGAGACCCCCCTCCTCATTACTATATATTATATGCACGCTAGAGACCCCCCTCCTCATTACTATATATTATATGCAAACTAGAGACCCCCCTCCTCATTACTATATATTATATGCACACTAGAGACCCCCCTCCTCATTACTATATATTATATGCACACTAGTGACCCCCCTCCTCATTACTATATATTATATGCACACTAGAGACCCCCTCCTCATTACTATATATTATATGCACACTAGAGACCCCCCTCCTCATTACTATATATTATATGCACACTAGAGACCCCCCTCCTCATTACTATATATTATATGCACACTAGAGACCCCCCTCCTCATTACTATATATTATATGCACACTAGAGACCCCCTCCTCATTACTATATATTATATGCACACTAGAGACCCCCCTCCTCATTACTATATATTATATGCACACTAGAGACCCCCCTCCTCATTACTATATATTATATGCACACTAGAGACCCCCTCCTCATTACTATATATTATATGCACACTAGAGACCCCCCTCCTCATTACTATATATTATATGCACGCTAGAGACCCCCCTCCTCATTACTATATATTATATGCACGCTAGAGACCCCCCTCCTCATTACTATATATTATATGCACACTAGATACCCCCCTCCTCATTACTATATATTATATGCACACTAGAGACCCCCTCCTCATTACTATATATTATATGCACACTAGTGACCCCCCCCCCACATTACTATATATTATATGCACACTAGAGACCCCCTCCTCATTACTATATATTATATGCACACTAGAGACCCCCTCCTCATTACTATATATTATATGCACACTAGAGACCCCCCTCCTCATTACTATATATTATATGCACACTAGAGACCCCCCTCCTCATTACTATATATTATATGCACACTAGAGACCCCCCTCCTCATTACTATATATTATATGCACACTAGTGACCCCCCCACATAACTATATATTATATGCACACTAGAGACCCCCCTCCTCATTACTATATATTATATGCACACTAGAGACCCCCTCCTCATTACTATATATTATATGCACACTAGAGACCCCCCTCCTCATTACTATATATTATATGCACGCTAGAGACCCCCCTCCTCATTACTATATATTATATGCACACTAGAGACCCCCTCCTCATTACTATATATTATATGCACGCTAGAGACCCCCCTCCTCATTACTATATATTATATGCACACTAGAGACCCCCCTCCTCATTACTATATATTATATGCACACTAGTGACCCCCTCCTCATTACTATATATTATATGCACACTAGAGACCCCCTCCTCATTACTATATATTATATGCACACTAGAGACTCCCCTCCTCATTACTATATATTATATGCACACTAGAGACCCCCTCCTCATTACTATATATTATATGCACGCTAGAGACCCCCCTCCTCATTACTATATATTATATGCACACTAGAGACCCCCCTCCTCATTACTATATATTATATGCACACTAGTGACCCCCCTCCTCATTACTATATATTATATGCACACTAGAGACCCCCCTCCTCATTACTATATATTATATGCACACTAGAGACCCCCTCCTCATTACTATATATTATATGCACAGTAGTGACCCCCCCACATTACTATATATTATATGCACACTAGTGACCCCCCTCCTCATTACTATATATTATATGCACGCTAGAGACCCCCCTCCTCATTACTATATATTATATGCACACTAGAGACCCCCCTCCTCATTACTATATATTATATGCACGCTAGAGACCCCCCTCCTCATTACTATATATTATATGCACACTAGAGACCCCCCTCCTCATTACTATATATTATATGCACACTAGATACCCCCCTCCTCATTACTATATATTATATGCACGCTAGAGACCCCCCTCCTCATTACTATATATTATATGCACACTAGAGACCCCCCTCCTCATTACTATATATTATATGCACACTAGAGACCCCCCTCCTCATTACTATATATTATATGCACACTAGAGACCCCCCTCCTCATTACTATATATTATATGCACACTAGAGACCCCCCTCCTCATTACTATATATTATATGCACACTAGAGACCCCCCCACATTACTATATATTATATGCACGCTAGAGACCCCCCTCCTCATTACTATATATTATATGCACACTAGTGACCCCCCCACATTACTATATATTATATGCACAGTAGAGACCCCCTCCTCATTACTATATATTATATGCAGGCTAGAGACCCCCCTCCTCATTACTATATATTATATGCAGGCTAGAGACCCCCCTCTTCATTACTATATATTATATGCACACTAGAGACCCCCTCCTCATTACTATATATTATATGCACACTAGTGACCCCCCTCCTCATTACTATATATTATATGCACACTAGAGACCCCCTCCTCATTACTATATATTATATGCACACTAGTGACCCCCCCCCACATTACTATATATTATATGCACACTAGAGACCCCCCTCCTCATTACTATTATATGCACGCTAGAGACCCCCCTCCTCATTACTATATATTATATGCACACTAGAGACCCCCCTCCTCATTACTATATATTATATGCACAGTAGAGACGCCCCTCCTCATTACTATATATTATATGCACACTAGAGACCCCCCTCCTCATTACTATATATTATATGCACACTAGAGACCCCACTCCTCATTACTATATATTATATGCACAGTAGAGACCCCTCCTCATTAGTATATATTATATGCACGCTAGAGACCCCCCTCCTCATTACTATATATTATATGCACACTAGAGACCCCCCTCCTCATTACTATATATTATATGCACACTAGTGACCCCCCTCCTCATTACTATATATTATATGCACAATAGAGACCCCCCTCCTCATTACTATATATTATATGCACACTAGTGACCCCCCTCCTCATTACTATATATTATATGCACAGTAGAGACCCCCGCCTCATTACTATATATTATATGCACACTAGAGACCCCCTCCTCATTACTATATATTATATGCACACTAGAGACCCTCTCCTCATTAGTATATATTATATGCACGCTAGAGACCCCCCTCCTCATTACTATATATTATATGCACACTATAGACCCCCTCCTCATTACTATATATTATATGCACACTAGAGACCCCCTCCTCATTACTATATATTATATGCACACTAGAGACCCCCCTCCTCATTACTATATATTATATGCACACTAGAGACCCCCTCCTCATTACTATATATTATATGCACACTAGAGACCCCCCTCCTCATTACTATATATTATATGCACACTAGTGACCCCCCTCCTCATTACTATATATTATATGCACAGTAGAGACCCCCGCCTCATTACTATATATTATATGCACACTAGAGACCCCCTCCTCATTACTATATATTATATGCACACTAGAGACCCCCTCCTCATTAGTATATATTATATGCACGCTAGAGACCCCCCTCCTCATTACTATATATTATATGCACACTATAGACCCCCTCCTCATTACTATATATTATATGCACACTAGAGACCCCCTCCTCATTACTATATATTATATGCACACTAGAGACCCCCCTCCTCATTACTATATATTATATGCACACTAGAGACCCCCTCCTCATTACTATATATTATATGCACACTAGAGACCCCCCTCCTCATTACTATATATTATATGCACACTAGAGACCCCCCTCCTCATTACTATATATTATATGCACACTAGTGACCCCCCTCCTCATTACTATATATTATATGCACAATAGAGACCCCCCTCCTCATTACTATATATTATATGCACACTAGTGACCCCCCTCCTCATTACTATATATTATATGCACACTAGAGACCCCCTCCTCATTACTATATATTATATGCACACTAGTGACCCCCCTCCTCATTACTATATATTATATGCACACTAGAGACCCCCCTCCTCATTACTATATATTATATGCACAGTAGAGACCCCCCTCCTCATTACTATATATTATATGCACACTAGAGACCCCCTCCTCATTACTGTATATTATATGCACACTAGAGACCGCCTCCTCATTACTATATATTATATGCACACTAGAGACCCCCCTCCTCATTACTATATATTATATGCACACTAGTGACCCCCCCCACATTACTATATATTATATGCACAGTAGAGACGCCCCTCCTCATTACTATATATTATATGCACACTAGTGACCCCCCCACATTACTATATATTATATGCACACTAGAGACCCCCCTCCTCATTACTATATATTATATGCACACTAGTGACCCCCTCCTCATTACTGTATATTATATGCACACTACAGACCCCCTTCTCATTACTATATATTATATGCACACTAGTGACCCCCCTCCTCATTACTATATATTATATGCACACTAGTGACCCCCCCACATTACTATATATTATATGCACACTAGAGACCCCCCTCCTCATTACTATATATTATATGCACGCTAGAGACCCCCCTCCTCATTACTATATATTATATGCACACTAGAGACCCCCTCCTCATTACTATATATTATATGCACACTAGAGACCCCCGCACATTACTATATATTATATGCACACTAGAGACCCCCTCCTCATTACTATATATTATATGCACCCTAGAGACCCCCTCCTCATTACTATATATTATATGCACACTAGAGACCCCCCTCCTCATTACTATATATTATATGCACACTAGAGACCCCCCTCCTCATTACTATATATTATATGCACACTAGAGACCCCCTCCTCATTACTATATATTATATGCACACTAGAGACCCCCCTCCTCATTACTATATATTATATGCACACTAGATACCCCCCTCCTCATTACTATATATTATATGCACACTAGTGACCCCCTCCTCATTACTATATATTATATGCACACTAGAGACCCTCTCCTCATTACTATATATTATATGCACACTAGAGACCCCCCTCCTCATTACTATATATTATATGCACACTAGATACCCCCTCCTCATTACTATATATTATATGCACACTAGATACCCCCTCCTCATTACTATATATTATATGCACACTATAGACCCCCCTCCTCATTACTATATATTATATGCACACTAGATACCCCCTCCTCATTACTATATATTATATACATGCTAGAGACCCCCCTCCTCATTACTATATATTATATACATGCTAGAGACCCCCCTCCTCATTACTATATATTATATGCACACTAGATACCCCCTGCTCAATACTAAATATTATATACACGCTAGAGACCCCCCTCCTCATTACTATATATTATATGCACACTAGAGACCCCCTCCTCATTACTATATATTATATACACGCTAGAGACCCCCCTCCTCATTACTATATATTATATGCACACTAGACCCCCCTCCTCATTACTATATATTATATACACGCTAGAGACCCCCCTCCTCATTACTATATATTATATGCACACTAGATACCCCCTCCTCATTACTATATATTATATACATGCTAGAGACCCCCCTCCTCATTACTATATATTATATGCACACTAGTGACCCCCCCACATTACTATATATTATATGCACACTAGAGACCCCCTCCTCATTACTATATATTATATGCACACTAGAGACCCCCCTCCTCATTACTATATATTATATGCACACTAGAGACCCCCCTCCTCATTACTATATATTATATGCACGCTAGAGACCCCCCTCCTCATTACTATATATTATATGCACACTAGTGACCCCCTCCTCATTACTATATATTATATGCACACTAGAGACCCCCGCCTCATTACTATATATTATATGCACACTAGTGACCCCCCTCCTCATTACTATATATTATATGCACGCTAGTGACCCCCCTCCTCATTACTATATATTATATGCAGGCTAGAGACCCCCCCTCTGCATTACTATATATTATATGCACACTAGAGACCCCCTCCTCATTAGTATATATTATATGCACACTAGAGACCCCCCTCCTCATTACTATATATTATATGCACACTAGAGACCCCCCTCCTCATTACTATATATTATATGCACGCTAGAGACCCCCCTCCTCATTACTATATATTATATGCACGCTAGTGACCCCCTCCTCATTACTATATATTATATGCACACTAGAGACCCCCCTCCTCATTACTATATATTATATGCACACTAGTGACCCCCTCCTCATTACTGTATATTATATGCACACTAGTGACCCCCCCACATTACTATATATTATATGCACACTAGAGACCCCCCTCCTCATTACTATATATTATATGCACACTAGTGACCCCCTCCTCATTACTATATATTATATGCACACTAGAGACCCCCCTCCTCATTAC
The DNA here is from genome assembly GCF_050947455.1 of Rhinoderma darwinii. Lineage (NCBI taxonomy): Eukaryota > Metazoa > Chordata > Amphibia > Anura > Rhinodermatidae > Rhinoderma > Rhinoderma darwinii. The sequence goes on from NC_134699.1 coordinate 50,834,064, forward strand.
TATATATTATATGCACACTAGTGACCCCCTCCTCATTACTGTATATTATATGCACACTAGAGACCCCCTTCTCATTACTATATATTATATGCACACTAGAGACCCCCCTCCTCATTACTATATATTATATGCACACTAGAGACCCCCCTCCTCATTACTATATATTATATGCACACTAGAGACCCCCCTCCTCATTACTATATATTATATGCACACTAGAGACCCCCCTACTCATTACTATATATTATATGCACACTAGTGACCCCCTCCTCATTACTATATATTATATGCACACTAGTGACCCCCTCCTCATTACTATATATTATATGCACACTAGAGACCCCTTCCTCATTACTATATATTATATGCACACTAGAGACCCCCCTCCTCATTACTATATATTATATGCACACTAGAGACCCCCTCCTCATTACTATATATTATATGCACACTAGAGACCCCCCTCCTCATTACTATATATTATATGCACACTAGAGACCCCCCTCCTCATTACTATATATTATATGCACACTAGAGACCCCCTCCTCATTACTATGTATTATATGCACAATAGATACCCCCTCCTCATTACTATATATTATATGCACACTAGTGACCCCCCTCCTCATTACTATATATTATATGCACACTAGAGACCCCCCTCCTCATTACTATATATTATATGCACACTAGTTACCCCCCTCCTCATTACTATATATTATATGCACACTAGAGACCCCCTCCTCATTACTATATATTATATGCACACTAGAGACCCCCTCCTCATTACTATATATTATATGCACAGTAGAGACCCCCGCCTCATTACTATATATTATATGCACACTAGAGACCCCCCCTCCTCATTACTATATATTATATGCACACTAGAGACCCCCCCTCCTCATTACTATATATTATATGCACAGTAGAGACGCCCCTCCTCATTACTATATATTATATGCACACTAGAGACCCCCCTCCTCATTACTATATATTATATGCACACTAGAGACCCCCCTCCTCATTACTATATATTATATGCACACTAGAGACCCCCCTCCTCATTACTATATATTATATGCACGCTAGAGACCCCCCTCCTCATTACTATATATTATATGCACACTAGAGACTCCCCCTCCTCATTACTATATATTATATGCACACTAGAGACTCCCCCTCCTCATTACTATATATTATATGCACACTAGAGACCCCCTCCTCATTACTATATATTATATGCACACTAGAGACCCCCCTCCTCATTACTATATATTATATGCACACTAGAGACCCCCCTCCTCATTACTATATATTATATGCACACTAGAGACCCCCCTCCTCATTACTATATATTATATGCACACTAGAGACTCCCCCTCCTCATTACTATATATTATATGCACACTAGAGACCCCCTCCTCATTACTATATATTATATGCACACTAGAGACCCCCTCCTCATTACTATATATTATATGCACACTAGAGACCCCCCTCCTCATTACTATATATTATATGCACAGTAGAGACGCCCCCTCCTCATTACTATATATTATATGCACACTAGAGACCCCCTCCTCATTACTATATATTATATGCACACTAGAGACCCCCCTCCTCATTACTATATATTATATGCACACTAGAGACCCCCTCCTCATTACTATGTATTATATGCACAGTAGAGACCCCCCTCCTCATTACTATATATTATATGCACACTAGAGACCCCCTCCTCATTACTGTATATTATATGCACACTAGAGACCGCCTCCTCATTACTATATATTATATGCACACTAGAGACCCCCCTCCTCATTACTATATATTATATGCACACTAGTGACCCCCCCCCACATTACTATATATTATATGCACAGTAGAGACGCCCGCCTCATTACTATATATTATATGCACACTAGAGACCCCCCCACATTACTATATATTATATGCACAGTAGAGACCCCCCTCCTCATTACTATATATTATATGCACACTAGAGACCCCCTCCTCATTACTATATATTATATGCACACTAGAGACCCCCCCACATTACTATATATTATATGCACGCTAGAGACCCCCCTCCTCATTACTATATATTATATGCACACTAGTGACCCCCCCACATTACTATATATTATATGCACACTAGAGACCCCCCTCCTCATTACTATATATTATATGCACACTAGTGACCCCCTCCTCATTACTGTATATTATATGCACACTACAGACCCCCTTCTCATTACTATATATTATATGCACACTAGTGACCCCCCTCCTCATTACTATATATTATATGCACACTAGTGACCCCCCCACATTACTATATATTATATGCACACTAGAGACCCCCCTCCTCATTACTATATATTATATGCACGCTAGAGACCCCCCTCCTCATTACTATATATTATATGCACACTAGAGACCCCCTCCTCATTACTATATATTATATGCACACTAGAGACCCCCGCACATTACTATATATTATATGCACACTAGAGACCCCCTCCTCATTACTATATATTATATGCACCCTAGAGACCCCCTCCTCATTACTATATATTATATGCACACTAGAGACCCCCCTCCTCATTACTATATATTATATGCACACTAGAGACCCCCCTCCTCATTACTATATATTATATGCACACTAGAGACCCCCTCCTCATTACTATATATTATATGCACACTAGAGACCCCCCTCCTCATTACTATATATTATATGCACACTAGATACCCCCCTCCTCATTACTATATATTATATGCACACTAGTGACCCCCTCCTCATTACTATATATTATATGCACACTAGAGACCCTCTCCTCATTACTATATATTATATGCACACTAGAGACCCCCCTCCTCATTACTATATATTATATGCACACTAGATACCCCCTCCTCATTACTATATATTATATGCACACTAGATACCCCCTCCTCATTACTATATATTATATGCACACTATAGACCCCCCTCCTCATTACTATATATTATATGCACACTAGATACCCCCTCCTCATTACTATATATTATATACATGCTAGAGACCCCCCTCCTCATTACTATATATTATATACATGCTAGAGACCCCCCTCCTCATTACTATATATTATATGCACACTAGATACCCCCTGCTCAATACTAAATATTATATACACGCTAGAGACCCCCCTCCTCATTACTATATATTATATGCACACTAGAGACCCCCTCCTCATTACTATATATTATATACACGCTAGAGACCCCCCTCCTCATTACTATATATTATATGCACACTAGAGACCCCCCTCCTCATTACTATATATTATATACACGCTAGAGACCCCCCTCCTCATTACTATATATTATATGCACACTAGATACCCCCTCCTCATTACTATATATTATATACATGCTAGAGACCCCCCTCCTCATTACTATATATTATATGCACACTAGTGACCCCCCCACATTACTATATATTATATGCACACTAGAGACCCCCTCCTCATTACTATATATTATATGCACACTAGAGACCCCCCTCCTCATTACTATATATTATATGCACACTAGAGACCCCCCTCCTCATTACTATATATTATATGCACGCTAGAGACCCCCCTCCTCATTACTATATATTATATGCACACTAGTGACCCCCTCCTCATTACTATATATTATATGCACACTAGAGACCCCCGCCTCATTACTATATATTATATGCACACTAGTGACCCCCCTCCTCATTACTATATATTATATGCACGCTAGTGACCCCCCTCCTCATTACTATATATTATATGCAGGCTAGAGACCCCCCCTCTGCATTACTATATATTATATGCACACTAGAGACCCCCTCCTCATTAGTATATATTATATGCACACTAGAGACCCCCCTCCTCATTACTATATATTATATGCACACTAGAGACCCCCCTCCTCATTACTATATATTATATGCACGCTAGAGACCCCCCTCCTCATTACTATATATTATATGCACGCTAGTGACCCCCTCCTCATTACTATATATTATATGCACACTAGAGACCCCCCTCCTCATTACTATATATTATATGCACACTAGTGACCCCCTCCTCATTACTGTATATTATATGCACACTAGTGACCCCCCCACATTACTATATATTATATGCACACTAGAGACCCCCCTCCTCATTACTATATATTATATGCACACTAGTGACCCCCTCCTCATTACTATATATTATATGCACACTAGAGACCCCCCTCCTCATTACTATATATTATATGCACACTAGTGACCCCCTCCTCATTACTGTATATTATATGCACACTAGAGACCCCCTTCTCATTACTATATATTATATGCACACTAGAGACCCCCCTCCTCATTACTATATATTATATGCACACTAGAGACCCCCCTCCTCATTACTATATATTATATGCACACTAGAGACCCCCCTCCTCATTACTATATATTATATGCACACTAGAGACCCCCCTACTCATTACTATATATTATATGCACACTAGTGACCCCCTCCTCATTACTATATATTATATGCACACTAGTGACCCCCTCCTCATTACTATATATTATATGCACACTAGAGACCCCTTCCTCATTACTATATATTATATGCACACTAGAGACCCCCCTCCTCATTACTATATATTATATGCACACTAGAGACCCCCTCCTCATTACTATATATTATATGCACACTAGAGACCCCCCTCCTCATTACTATATATTATATGCACACTAGAGACCCCCCTCCTCATTACTATATATTATATGCACACTAGAGACCCCCTCCTCATTACTATGTATTATATGCACAATAGATACCCCCTCCTCATTACTATATATTATATGCACACTAGTGACCCCCCTCCTCATTACTATATATTATATGCACACTAGAGACCCCCCTCCTCATTACTATATATTATATGCACACTAGTTACCCCCCTCCTCATTACTATATATTATATGCACACTAGAGACCCCCTCCTCATTACTATATATTATATGCACACTAGAGACCCCCTCCTCATTACTATATATTATATGCACAGTAGAGACCCCCGCCTCATTACTATATATTATATGCACACTAGAGACCCCCCCTCCTCATTACTATATATTATATGCACACTAGAGACCCCCCCTCCTCATTACTATATATTATATGCACAGTAGAGACGCCCCTCCTCATTACTATATATTATATGCACACTAGAGACCCCCCTCCTCATTACTATATATTATATGCACACTAGAGACCCCCCTCCTCATTACTATATATTATATGCACACTAGAGACCCCCCTCCTCATTACTATATATTATATGCACGCTAGAGACCCCCCTCCTCATTACTATATATTATATGCACACTAGAGACTCCCCCTCCTCATTACTATATATTATATGCACACTAGAGACTCCCCCTCCTCATTACTATATATTATATGCACACTAGAGACCCCCTCCTCATTACTATATATTATATGCACACTAGAGACCCCCCTCCTCATTACTATATATTATATGCACACTAGAGACCCCCCTCCTCATTACTATATATTATATGCACACTAGAGACCCCCCTCCTCATTACTATATATTATATGCACACTAGAGACTCCCCCTCCTCATTACTATATATTATATGCACACTAGAGACCCCCTCCTCATTACTATATATTATATGCACACTAGAGACCCCCTCCTCATTACTATATATTATATGCACACTAGAGACCCCCCTCCTCATTACTATATATTATATGCACAGTAGAGACGCCCCCTCCTCATTACTATATATTATATGCACACTAGAGACCCCCTCCTCATTACTATATATTATATGCACACTAGAGACCCCCCTCCTCATTACTATATATTATATGCACACTAGAGACCCCCCTCCTCATTACTATATATTATATGCACACTAGAGACCCCCTCCTCATTACTATATATTATATGCACACTAGATACCCCCTCCTCATTACTATATATTATATGCACACTAGAGACCCCCTCCTCATTACTATATATTATATGCACACTAGAGACCCCCCTCCTCATTACTATATATTATATGCACAGTAGAGACGCCCCCTCCTCATTACTATATATTATATGCACACTAGAGACCCCCTCCTCATTACTATATATTATATGCACACTAGAGACCCCCCTCCTCATTACTATATATTATATGCACACTAGAGACCCCCCTCCTCATTACTATATATTATATGCACACTAGAGACCCCCTCCTCATTACTATATATTATATGCACACTAGATACCCCCTCCTCATTACTATATATTATATGCACACTAGAGACCCCCTCCTCATTACTATATATTATATGCACACTAGAGACCCCCCTCCTCATTACTATATATTATATGCACACTAGAGACCCCCTCCTCATTACTATATATTATATGCACAGTAGAGACCCTCTCCTCATTACTATATATTCAGGGCCGCCATCAGGGGGGGACTGGGGGTACTGCAGTGAGGGGCCCGGGCATAAATTTTAAAAAAAGGGGCCCGCACTCTGCCGCTGGAATTAATATACTCACGGCAGTGTGACTCTTACGATTTCATTTCGGTGAAAGCAACAGGTCCCATCACGAAGGAGGGGCCCGTTCATTACATCAGAATAAAATCGTAAGGGCCCGCTGGAGAGTGACATGTGCCTGCCCCTCCTCCTCCGCAACAGTGTGACAGCGTGTGGGGAGGAGACAAGGGGTGGAGACATCACAGCAGCGGGAGTTATGAGCTCAGCCTCGGAGGATACGTCCAGCAGCAGCAGCAGCAGTCGTCTTCTTCTTCAGACACAGTGAGTACTAACTTATGTCTGTGTCCGGCTGCTGCTGCCCGGAGCCTCCTGAAAAGATCTCCTCCTGCCCCCATAGAAAGTAAATATCTTCCCCACCTCTGTATTATGTTAACACCGCAGCATAGGATTGTATCAGCTCTGCGGCTCTTATCTCCCGTCCTGTGTAACATGTGCAATAAACCTGTCTTCTCCCTCTGTTTACACAGGACAGGAGATAAGAGCCGTCCTGGAGCTGATAGTGATACAATCCTATGCTGCAGTGTGAACTAATACAGACGTGCTTTCTATGGGGAGGGGGTAGAGTTAGATGATAATGGGGGCAGGGAGATGATAATGGGGGCAGGGAGATGATAATGAGGGGCAGGGAGATGATAATGAGGGATGATAATGGGGGCAGCGAGATGATAATGGGGGCAGGGAGATGATAATGGGGGCAGCGAGATGATAATGGGGCAGTGAGATGGCATGGGGTAGGGAGGGAAATGAGGCGAGAGTGGGAAGGAGATAATAATGGAGGGAGGATGGCACTTGAGTAGGGATGCACGATGCATCAAAACTTCGATACGGTTTCGATACCGTGCACCCCCAAACGGTTCAATACCGTTATTTCATGTATTTCGATACTAAGCTGTGCGGCGCACAGCTCAATATTGTAATACATGAATGTATGAGAGCGGAGCTGCGGCTGTGTACACAGTCACGGCCCTGCTCCGGAGTCCTGACATGTGCGCGCCGCCAGGATTATGTGATGCGGCCAGCGCTGCACTAATGAGCGGCGGCACTGAAAACAGAACATGGCGGGCGCACTACAAAACACCCCCACATGTTCTGTCTTCAGTGCCTGAACCGCCGCTCATTAGTGCAGCGCTGACCGCGTGCGGGGCGGGGCAATGGTTGTATTACACAGCCGCAGTCCCACTCTATAAAGGCAGAGATCAAAGAAACCTCTCATCTCTGTCGCTATTCCCCTGAATGCTGCGATCACAGCTGACTGCAGCATTCAGGGGAAAATAAGAAGGGGGATGCCCCTTGGATCACGTCACAGGAATCCCTGTGACGCGATTGAGGGGACATACCATATATGGGCAGACAGCCCAAGGTCCAATGAAGGACCCCAGGGCTGTCTTACCTATTTCCTGTTAGGGCATACTCAGGTCTGTCCTAACAACTGCCTGTGTACTATGCGTATATAGATATATACCAGTACATTAAAGTTTCAAAAAGAAAGTAAAAACATAAAGTAATGTTAAATTTAAAAAAAAATACACATACACCTTTTTTACAAACACATTAAAATAAGTCTCAATACATAAAATATACACTTATTCATATGGCGCGGCCGTAATAACCTGCACAACAATTTTTTTGCATCATTTATGATGTGTACGTTGTAAAAAATAAATAAAAACTTCTTTCACTTATTAATGTGAGGCACGAGGTATTATGAATTTTGAACCTCCATGTGCCTCACATTAATAGTAATTAACCCCATCATGTACCTTACACATTAACCCTTTATAATTGAGGAACATGATGGGGTTAATTACTATTAATGTGAGGCACATGGAGGTTAAATTTACCATCACACCTCGCGCCTCACATAAGAAATGGAGAACTGTTTTGTTTTTTTATTACTGTTGGCAAAGTATCGCTTTGTTATCGAAATCGCAATACTACACAAAGCATCGGTACCGAAGTCCAAATACTGGTATCGTGACATCCCTGCACTGGAGGAGGCATTATACAATGGGGGGGGGGTAATAATTGGGTGAAAAGTGATGATATCTGAAGGGAGGGGAGAAATTATACATGGGGAGGGGTAGAGGAAGGAGAGAGTATACCTGGGTAGGGGGAGAAAGCTTATACCGGAGGCATAGTTAGCAACAGTCCTGAATTTGCAGGGACTGTCCTGAATCTAAAGAGGCAGTCCCGGCAAATTACTGTCCCAGACGTGTCTCAGCCACTGCATATTCAATTGTATCTGCGTCCACAGGATGCAGATACAATTGAATACTATGGCAGAGCAGGAAAGTATCAGCTTCCCTGCTCTGCCATTCACCCATCCAGGAGCCGAAATCCCCGGCCAGAGAGTTGCCGACACTCTGGTCGGGGATTCCTCTCCTAGAGGTAGCCCCTGAGGTCACTGTCCATATATGGACAGTGAGGTCAGGGTCTCTCCTGGACTGGAATCCCCTGTAGAGAGTGCCACACACTCCCCTGTAGTCAGCGCCGAACATACCCCCTGTAGATAGCGCCACACCACACTCCCCTGTAGATAGTGTCACACACTGCCCCCTGTAGATAGCACCACACAATCCCATGTAGATAGCGCCACACAATCCCATGTAGATAGCGCCACACCCACCCTGTAGATAGCACCACACACTCCCCCTGTAGCTAGCGCCTCACCCACCCCTGCAGATAGCGCCACACACAGCCCCCCCTGTAGATAGCGCTACACACAGATAACGTGTGTGCAGCGTGTGAAGAGAATGCAAAAGCATCATCCAGACATGCCCGTGGCGGTGGGAGATCTTAGGGACTACATTTTGGTGAGTGACTCTGCTGTGTATAGGGCTTCAGTGCAATGATTTTTGTTTATATTGCCCTCCTACCACCCTGACAGATTCTACACACACACACACACACATACACACACACATACACACACACACACTCACTTTCCCTTTTTGCCCCCCACAGAGCCGCTGTCTCTTGTCTCTTCCTTGTCACTCCACAGAGCACCTGTGAGGTTGCGTCTCCCCCCTGGCTACCACTGCTACATTCAGTTCTCCCAGCCCTGGGACTTAGTTTCTCCCTTTTGCCCTCCGACACCCACCTCCTGTCTCTGCCCTGCTCCTCCAAGAGTTTTATTTTTAATGTGCCCCTACCTCCCGCCCCTTTACATTTTACCCCCCCTCCTAATAACGAGGGGGGCGGGGGCCCAGACTCATTGGCAGTATGGGGCCCAGAAATTCCTGATGGCAGCCCTGTATATATTATATGCCACACTAGAGACCCCCCTCCTCATTACTATATATTATATGCACACTAGAGACCCCCCTCCTCATTACTATATATTATATGCACACTAGAGACCCCCTCCTCATTACTATATATTATATGCACACTAGAGACCCCCTCCTCATTACTATATATTATATGCACACTAGAGACCCCCCTCCTCATTACTATATATTATATGCACACTAGATACCCCCTCCTCATTACTATATATTATATGCACACTAGTGACCCCCCTCCTCATTACTATATATTATATGCACACTAGAGACCCCCCTCCTCATTACTATATATTATATGCACACTAGTGACCCCCCTCCTCATTACTATATATTATATGCACACTAGAGACCCCCTCCTCATTACTATATATTATATGCACACTAGAGACCCCTCCTCATTACTATGTATTATATGCACAATAGATACCCCCCTCCTCATTACTATATATTATATGCACAGTAGAGACCCCCCTCCTCATTACTATATATTATATGCACACTAGAGACCCCCTCCTCATTACTATATATTATATGTACACTAGAGACCCCCCTCCTCATTACTATATATTATATGCACACTAGAGACCCCCCTCCTCATTACTATATATTATATGCACACTAGAGACCCCCTCCTCATTACTATATATTATATGCACACTAGAGACCCCCTCCTCATTACTATATATTATATGCACACTAGTGACCCCCCTCCTCATTACTATATATTATATGCACACTAGAGACCCCCCTCCTCATTACTATATATTATATGCACACTAGTGACCCCCCTCCTCATTACTATATATTATATGCACACTAGAGACCCCTCCTCATACTATATATTATATGCACACTAGAGACCCCCCTCCTCATTACTATATATTATATGCACAGTAGAGACCCCAGCCTCATTACTATATATTATATGCACACTAGAGACCCCTCCTCATTACTATATATTATATGCACACTAGAGACCCCCCTCCTCATTACTATATATTATATGCACACTAGAGACCCCCCTCCTCATTACTATAATTATATGCACAGTAGAGACGCCCCTCCTCATTACTATATATTATATGCACACTAGAGACCCCCCTCCTCATTACTATATATTATATGCACAGTAGAGACGCCCCTCCTCATTACTATATATTATATGCACACTAGAGACCCCCCTCTCATTACTATATATTATATGCACACTAGAGACCCCCCTCTTCATTACTATATATTATATGCACACTAGAGACCCCTCCTCATTACTATATATTATATGAACACTAGAGACCCCCCCACCTCATTACTATATATTATATGCACACTAGAGAACCCCCTCCTCATTACTATATATTTATGCACACTAGAGACCCCCCTCCTCATTACTATATATTATATGCACACTAGAGACCCCCTCCTCATTACTAAATATTATATGCACACTAGAGACCCCCCTCCTCATTACTATATATTATATGCACACTAGAGACCCCCTCCTCATTATCTATATATTATATGCACACTAGTGACCCCCGCAACATTACTATATATTATATGCACGCTAGAGACCCCTCCTCATGACTATATATTATATGCACACTAGTGACCCCTCCTCATTACTATATTATAGCACAGTAGAGACGCCCTCAAATACTATATATTATTGCACACTAGAGACCCCCCTCCCTCATACTATATATTATATGCAACTAGAGACCCCTCAATATAATATTTATGCACCCTAGAGACCCCCTCCTCATTACTATATATTATATGCACACTAGAGACACCCTCTCATTACTATATATTATATGCACCCTAGAGACCCCCTCCTCAGTACTATATATTATATGCACACTAGAGACCCCCCTCCTCATTACTATATATTATATGCACACTAGTGACCCCCGCAACATTACTATATATTATATGCACAGTAGAGACGCCCCTCCTCATTACTATATATTATATGCACACTATAGACCCCCCCACATTACTATATATTATATGCACACTAGAGACCCCCCTCCTCATTACTATATATTATATGCACACTAGAGACCCCCCCTCCTCATTACTATATATTATATGCACACTAGAGACCCCCCTCCTCATTACTATATATTATATGCACACTAGAGACCCCCCTCCTCATTACTATATATTATATGAACACTAGAGACCCCCCTCCTCATTACTATATATTATATGCACACTAGTGACCCCCTCCTCATTACTATATATTATATGCACACTAGAGACCCCCCTCCTCATTACTATATATTATATGCACACTAGAGACCCCCCTCCTCATTACTATATATTATATGCACACTAGAGACCCCCCTCCTCATTACTATATATTATATGCACACTAGAGACCCCCTCCTCATTACTATATATTATATGCACACTAGAGACCCCCTCCTCATTACTATATATTATATGCACACAGTGCCCGAAAGAACCCATTGACTTTAAGGGACTCTGTCAGGTTTCCGCCATGGTGTCCATCGTTTAGCGCATGCTGTGCTATTTTGTCCTGTGGTTTTCACCGAATCCTAAAAAAGCCTCCGACGCAGATGTGGACACAGCAAAGGCCACTTTCACACGGCAGTATTTTGGGCAATATTTTTATTTTGGGCAATATTTTGCATCAGTATTTGTAAGCCAAAGCCTGGAGTGAATTCTACACAGAGAAAAAGTATAATGGAAGGATTTGAACTTCTTCCCTGTTTTGGACTTACTAATAGTTTTGGCTTAAAAACACTGATGCAAAATACTGACCAAAATACGGCTGAGGTAGGTTTCCAAAATTTGTTCTGACAGTAGATTTTTTTTTTACATATTTAAAAATTCTGAAAGAAAATTCACAATTTTTTTTCCCCAATTTTTTTTTTTCAAAAGGTACAATAAATTTATATTTATTTTAATACAACAACAATTAAATATTTAATTGCCTTTGTGGTCATCTTTTGCGCAGAGCGTGTAGATATCATTACCCAGCTCTAGATATTTGTAAGCAGTGACAGGTGGACTTCTGGAATGTTTCTATCTGTAAGCAAAACCATCTCATCCCATCCTAGTGCCAGAGCTGAACTTGGTCCAACACTATAAATACTGCCTCCTATTTATACCCAGGACATGCTTGTCACTCTGAAATTCTCTGCCGTATCAGGCACTTATTGCGGAGGCTAACAGAAGAGGCAGAGGACTACACGACTATATGAGAAGAGACACTGGGTTTGTGGGTTCTGTAGTTGACTCTCTACAGCTGGTCTCCCACTGATTCTGGACATGGATAACTCTGGTGGGCCTTATCTAAACGTGCACGCCCTGTGGTCTAAAGTGGGGATTGTCCGCTTGCTACAGCTTCTCTTTGGATGCACCACCTTCAGCCTGGTTCTCCACAGAGCTGGATTCAGTGCCGCCTATGGAATCTTCTGTGTCTTTGTATGGAGCTTCTGTTTTGCTGTCACCGCACTCATTGTCGTCTGCGACCTGACCCGACTCCAGTCATGCCTGCGTAACCTGTCCTGGGGTAACTTCACTGCGGCCTTTGCAATGCTGGCGGCCCTTATGACCCTCACCACCTCTGTCATCTACCCCCTGTACTTCGTCACATTGAACTGTTCACCCGACTGCGTTACAAGAAACCACCGGTTGGCTGTCAGCGTCTGTGCGGGGCTTTTGTTCCTGGTCTATGCTGTGGAGGTGTTCCTGACACGTGCCAGGCCTGGGATGCCCTGTAGCTATATGGCAACAGCAGCCGGACTACTGAAAGTTGTCCAAGCCTTTGTTGCATGTATAATTTTTGGAGCTCTAGCGACAGAAAGTCAATATAAGAAGTATGTGGCCACTCAGTGGTGTGTGGCTGTGTACAGCTTCTGCTTTGTGGTCACCGTGGTGGTAATAGTGCTCAACATTACTGGACGGGCCGTCACCTTACGTTGCCCCTTTGAACGCTTTGTGGTCATATACACGGTGGTGGCAATATTGATGTACATAAGTGCTTCCGTCATCTGGCCCGTATTCTGTTTCGATGCAAAATACGGGTCACCAACAAGACCATCACGCTGCTCTTGGGGACGATGCCCATGGGACAGTCAACTGGTTGTCACCATTTTTACTCATGTCAATCTACTGCTTTACATTGCAGACTTGGTGTACACACAGCGATTGAGATTTGTGACTCAGCGTTAAAATGGAGCCACAATTTTTGTAATGGACCTGGGGACCAGCGGGATTATTATATATACTGTGCGCAGAAACCTATGGGACTTCCTAATGTTATTATTATGTTTTATGATGTTATAATGTTATTCATCTACCTATTGATTCACTAATGTTGTTGTATGGAGGTGCAAAAAGAGCTGTCAACCATAACTTATATACACAGAGTCTATTTTTAATAAATTGTGACTGTCACTTCTAAAAGAAACCGCACACTCTTCATGATTTATATATAGGATAATGAATTTGTGAATACTACAAATATGCGAAATCAGTGGATTTTGTGACCTTATAAAAAGCGCAAGGTCGTGTATTTTTGTTGAAGCCAAAGCGAGATCTATCAGTGGTGATCAACAAGTGGTCCTCAGGTGTTCCCTTTCTACTATGTGTTACCGTATACAGTAACCAGCGCCATACACACTTCACTGCACACACAACACTTCAATGCTCATTTATGGATCTATTGGAGTCCATATGCTGTGTCATTAAAGGCTATGTACACCTCTGAAATCTTTTTTATATATGTGTGTGTGTGTGTCTGAGACACGCAGTACCTGCTGACACTGAACCCGTCAGTCCCGCAGACCTGACAGATACAGGTTTCAGCGCACGATACAGCTGCTCCGTATACAGGATACAAAGCAGCTGTATCTCAAAAAGTACAAATAATTTTTAATAATATGTATGTTGAAAGTTGCACCAAATACACTTGATAGACATTTTTTTTTATATATATATATATATATATATATATATATATATATAAATGATTTAAAAGGTTTACGTAGCCTTTAAATAGGCTTTTGCCCTGATATTTTAAGGGTTACACTCTTGAGGGTACAGAAGGTGGGCCTCAATATTGGTCCCTGTATTGAGATTAGTGGAGTGGAGGTCACTTGAAGGTTTCTGTATCTCCAGTACATATCAATGGAGAGACGACCGAGTATCAGAGCCAGAACCTACGATGGGGAATTAGGGACCCCCTTTAAACTGTAATAGTAAAAGTTTTCATATAAACATAGAGGGGATGGAAATAAAACCAAAAGGAATAAATATATGTATGTACATGTCAGTGTGATACTATATGTTTGTGTTTGTACACATTTTTTCCAGTTTGCCAAGAATTCTAACCGATTTGTTTATTTGTCAATAAACTGGAAATATACAGTGAGAATAATAGCATTTTTCAGCTGTAATTTTGGTCCATATTCTGAAAAAGATCTAGTTGTCTCGATCATAACGTGTAAAATATATGAAATGCCAGGTTATTCAACATTGCAGAATATTTTACCGGTTGTCCTGTACACAATCCAGGCGCCGTGTCGCATTTGCAGAACCCTGAGGTACCAGTACAGAGAAAACCCCTGTGAAGTGACTCCATTTGGGATACTACCTCAAGGAATTCATCTAGGGTTATATTAAGAATTTGGACCCACAGGTTTTTTTCTGAATTGAATAGAATTGGGCAGTGAAAATTAAAAAAAAATTTTTTTCCAATAAAATGTAGTGTTAGCTCAAATTTTAAATTTTTATGAAATATAAAAGGAGAAAAAGCACCCCAACATCAGTAAAGTAATTTCTTCCAAGTACGACAATACTACATACGTGGCCATAAACTTCTGTTTGGACACACGGCAGGGCTCAGAATGGAGGGAGCACAATTTGGCTTTTGGAGAGTAGATTTTGCTGGATTGGTTTTTGTATGCCATGCCGCATTTTCAGAGCTCCTGAGATACCAAAACAGTGGAAACCTCCCAAAAGTGACTCCATTTGGGAAACTGCACCCCTTAAGGACCTTAAATCTAGCGGTATAATGAAAATTTTGACCCCCCCAAAGTTTTTTTGCTGAATTGATTCGAATTGGGCCATGAAAATGAAAAATTTAAGGAGTTGACCGGGCACAGGGCGGTTTTTCATACTGATGACCTATCCACAGGATAGGTCATCAGCATATAATTGACGGGGGTCTGACACCCGGACCCCAAACCGATCAGCTGTTATGGCTGCTTCCGGCACCAAACGTCCGTATCGGAAACAGACGGCTCCAGTCACAGTATTGTGGCTATGCTGCAATACTACAGCCCAGCTCCTATTCTAGTGAATAGGAGCAGAGCTGCAGTACTGCAGCACAGCCGCTATACAGTGTACGGAGCTCATCTACATGACATCCGGTGCCCGGAAGCTGCCGGAACAGCTCATCGGTGCGGGCTCCAGGTGTCAGACCACCACCGATCATATACTGATGACCTTTAATTTTTTTCCAATAACGTAGTTTCAACGCCAATTTTTTTATTATCACAAGGAATAAAAGGAAAAAAAGCCCCTTAACATTTGTAAAGCAATGTCTCCCGAGTACAGCAATACCCCATATGTGGTCATAAACCAGTGTTTGGACACATGGGAGGGCTCAGAAGGGAAGGAGCGCAATTTGATGTATGGAGCAGATCTTTTGCTGGAATTGCTTGCGGACACCATGCCACATGTGCAAAACCCTTGACCTACCAAAACAAACGTGACCCCAAGGCATTCATTTAGGGGTTGAGTGAGCATGTTTACCCCACAGGTGTAAATTTGGGTACAGTGGATGCTGCAGAGTGAAAATGGCAATTTTTCCATAGATATGCCATTTCAGTGCCCAGTATATTGTGCCACCATGAAAAGACAGCTCTCTAATTATTATGCTGTGTTTCCTGGTCTTATAAACACCCTACATGTGGCCGTAATATTTTGCCTCCACATATGACAGGGCTCAGGAGGGAAAGAGCACTGTGCGCATTTCAGGCCTAATTTGGCAATTTACAAAGTAAGTGGTTCACAATTGCAGAGGCTCGGAGGTCAAATAATAAAAAAAAAAAAGAGAAATTACGCAATTTTGGAAATTACACCCCTAAAAGCATTTCTCAAGGGGTGTAGTGAGCCTTTAGACCCCACAGAGGTTATTGAGAAATTAATGCGCATCGGATGGTGCAAAGTGAAAATTGCAATTTTTCTACTGTTGTGCCTATTCACCGCACAACATGTTGTGCCCAGCTTGTGCCATACATGTGGAAAAAATCTACTGTTTGGGCACACTGTAGGGCTTAGAAGGGAGGGAGCGCCATTTGGCTTTTGCAGTACATTTTGCTTGGTGGTTGTTCTGTTTGGAGTTTTACTGGTATTTCAGTTTATAATGTGGGGGCATATGTAATCTGGGCAGAGTACATCAGGGCATAATAAGAGGATATAATAATGATGTCAATAATAAAACTATCCATAGATACGTGGTACGCTGTGAAGCAATCCGTTGTGCATAGACCAGTGTCGTACTGATAAACTTTGTCCCTTCTTATCCCACTTTTGGAACACTGCACCTTTTTGGGACTTTTCCTCCTTTGTATGTTGGGAAACTTTGCTGGGAAAGTGTTGCCCTGGTATAATACGGGCGCCCTCGCTTCCAGCAGATGTGCTATGTCCCTCCCCTTCCTGGTCCCCAAATACTAGTGTCTTGATAACCACTTCTTGAAACTGAAGGAATGCTCACCTATGGCCTGCACATCAGGATGTTTTTTCATCCCCGCCTTACTAGAGCCATAAAAAAAAAATTCCATCCGCGTAGACGGATGGGGGCTTTTTTTGCAGGACGAGCTATACTTTTTTGGTACTATTTTCGGTAGCATGCGACTTTTTATTCCATTTTTTGGGAGGCAAGGTGACCAAAAAACAACGATTCTGGCATTGTTTTTTATTTAATTTTTTCTTACGGCGTTCACTGTGCGTGACAAATGACATGTTAACTTTTTTCAGCGGGTCAGTACTTTTATGGCTATACCAAATTTATAGAGTTTTTGTATGTTTTACTACAGGAAGGATGTTGGCCTGTACATCAGGATGTTTGATGTTTTTTTTCTCCACGACTCACTTGAGCCATAACATATTTTTTTTCGGTCGATGGAGCTGTGTTAGGGCTTGCGGGACAAGCTGCAGAATATATTGGTATCAATTTGCGACACGTGACTTTTTGTTTCGTTTTTGGAAGAGAAAAAGACAAAAAAAACTGGAAATCTTTTTTATATATTTTTTTTTGCCGCTTACTGTGCGCCATAAATTACGTTAACTTTATTTTGCGGGATGATACGATTACGGTGACACCAAATTTCTATAATTTTTTTTATGTATTGCAGCTTTTGCACAATAAAATCACATTTTTTTTAAAAAAACAACCAAAAACATTTGTTTTCTGTGTCGCCATATTCTAAGAGCCATAACTTTTTTATTTTTGCGTTGACAAAGCTGTGTTTTGCAGGACGGGCTGTCATTTTTATTGGTACTATTTTGGTGTAAATCTGACTTTTTATTCAATTTTTTGGTGTTGTTTTTCATATTTTTTCTTACAGAATTCACCGTGCAGGATAAATTACATAATAGCTGACTTTGTTACGGACGTGGAGATATCAATTATGTATAATAAATATTTATTTTTTATCTTGAAACATTTAGCAAAACCAGGCTCAGTAAATATATGCAGTATGATAACCAAGCTCAGTACATATATAATACCGCACATAAATAATAATGCCATGCACTGTGCCCCTGTATGTAATATTGCCACACACGGTGTCCCACACTGAAAAAAACACTGCCACACACAGTTCCTCCTGAATATAATGCCACACACCGTGCCCTCTGAATAAAATAAATAGTGCAAGCTGTGTACTCGCAATAAAATAATGCCACATATAGTGCCCCTGAATAAAATTAAGCTACACATCTTCAATAAAATAATGATATAGATAATATGCATTCCTTTTATACATCTGTAATTTGTATTTGGTGTTTGTTTTATTCTTATAAATTTTTCCTGTATTACATTATATCACATTGGTCACTCATTGGTGTTGATACTAAGTATCTCTGGAATGTGGAGTGCTATTTCCAAAATCACATTCCCTATATGTACTTAGAAGATATTGGCTGTAGAACACAAAAATATGCCCCAGAATGTAATGTCCATTCTCCAGCTGACTCTGAAGACCTCGAGGAATGCTTGGAATGGGCATCTGCCACGGTATATCATGTATTTCAATGTTTGGAGTGGGACACTTTATTTACTTTAGAGATATAGCTCAGCTCCTGTCATCTTGTTTTTCAATATTCTATTTACCCATTATCTACCCAGGTAAAAGAGGCTGGCTGACCACCAATAATGGCAGCCACTATACTTACTAAAGTGTCTGTTAGCCAGCTTTTCACAGAAACTAAATTCCCATAACTTCTCCCTAGCTCTTACACCCCTGAGGTGTATGTGTCAGTCTTCACTGTAGTTCTGGTATTCTATTCATAAATCATGAGATCAGGATGAATAATGTTATACCACCGATCAGCCATAACATTCAAACAATTGAAAGGTAAAGTAAATAACATGGATTATCTTATGACAATATCGTCAAATTACTTTGACGTGTTGACTGCTGTAAAAATTGGCAAGTGTGAGGCTCAAAGCGACTTTGACAAGGGTCAAATTGTTATGGGTAGACGACTGGGTGAAAGCATCTCCAAAACCTCATGTCTTGTGGGATGTTCCCAGTATACAGTGGTTAGTACTTAAAGGAACAGTGTCACCAACATTTTTTTTTTTATATCAGTTTTATGTTAGGGTTTTATTAAAAACGTTTATATTTATTTGTGTGTTTGTGTGTTACTTTTTTCTATTTTTACACTTTTTCTTCCCTATGGGGGCTGCAATTTTTTTTTCCATTTCTGTATGTGTCGATTAATGACACATACAGACATGGAATACGGCAGCTCCAGTCCCATAGGGAATGCGAATGGGGCCCGTTCCATCCACTATCGTGTACGCCGTGTGTGTGGGAACGGCGCATGCGCCGCTCCCACACAGTCCAATTTGAAATGCGCGCCGTCCGGCGCCATTTTCCTGTGGACCGGAAGTCACGGCCGGACAGTAAGATTACTACTTCCGGTCGCGGCTTCCGGACTTGTGCACATGGAGCAGCGGCAGCAGACGGAGCGGACGGACCGGAGGGAGCGGCGGCGACTGGAGCAGGTAAAGGATTTCTATGTATGTTTGTGTTTCAGTGTGTTTACTACTGTATGTAAACCTACTACACTGTGTGTCAGCTCAAAAAATGGCGACACACAGTGTAGGAGGTTAGACCATTCAAACCCCTCGTTTCTCCCGGCACTAGCTAGGATAAAGGAGGGGGGATTCTGAGAGCTCACTAGAGCAAGGGATTTTTTCCCAATTTTGCAGCATAAAGCAATGTGGTTGCTTTACCACATGCAATGCTGCAATTTTGGGAATTGCTCCATCTAGTGACCAGTGCTGGGAAATATTATAAATTGAATCCAATTTATAATATTTCCTGACTCGTGAAAAAAATAAAAAAAATTAGAACAATGTTTAATCACCTATACACTAATTGTTTAACTAAAAAAAAAAAAACATGTTTTGCTGGCAACACATTCCCTTTAAAGAGGCTCTGTCACCAGATTCTCAAATCCCTATCTCCTATTGCATGTGATCGGCGCTGCAATGTAGATAACAGTAAAGTTTTGTTTTTTTTTAAACGTTCATTTTTGGCCAAGTTATGAGCTATTTTATATATATGCAAATGAGCTTTGAAATGGACAACTGGGCGTGTTTTTATACGTATGTCCAACTGGGCGTGTATTGTGTTTTTAACTGGGCGTGTTTACTTGTGTTACTAGCTGGGCGTTGTGGAGAGAAGTGTATGATGCTGACGAATCAGTGACCAATCAGCATCATGCACTCCTCTCCATTCATTTACACAGCACATAGTGTTCTTACTAGAACGATGTGCAGCCACATACACAAGTGTCCTGATAATGAATACACATGATCTCCAGCCTGGACGTCATGTGTATTCAGAATCCTGACACTTCTGAATCTTTTCTGTGAGATTTCCAGCAAGGGAAACGAAATCTCGTTTACCTCGTAATCTCGCAAGATAACGCGCGGCTTGCTGGAATCTCACAGAAAAGATTCAGAAGTGTCAGGATTCTGAGTACACATGACGTCCAGGCTGGAGATCATGTGTATTCATTATCAGGACACTTGTGTATGTGGCTGCACATCGTTCTAGTAAGAACACTATGTGATGTGTAAATGAATGGAGAGGAGTGCATGATGCTGATTGGTCACGGATTCGTCAGCATCATACACTTCTCTCCACAACGCCCAGCTAGTAACACAAGTAAACACGCCCAGTTAAAAACACAATACACGCCCAGTTGGACATACGAATAAAAACACGCCCAGTTGTCCGTTTCAAAGCTCATTTGCATATATATAAAATAATAGCTCATAACTTGGCCAAAAATGAACGTTTAAAAAAAAAAAAAAAGTTACTGTTCTCTACATTGCAGCGCCGATCACATGCAATAGGAGATAGGGATTTGAGAATCTGGTGACAGAGCCTCTTTAACTGTGGCGTAAATATCGCCATATGAATAGCCATAGAAGCTGTTACAGGGCCTGAGGACTCAGGGGCTTCGGGACCACATTTAAGTATATCTGTGTCCTCAGAACTTAGATAAAGTTTAATACAATTGTGGAGCTGGAAGTCCTCAGCTCCCTGCTCCACCATTCACTCTGGGACCAACTCTGATGCAAGCTGAGTCGAGACGCAGACTGCACGAAACTTCACAGGCCAGAAGAGACCTGGTCCTTGCATCGTGGGAACAAGATTAGCTGAGTATTACTTTATGGGGCACTATTTTTGTGTGGGGAGACACTAAGGTGCATCTTACTGTGTGGGGGATACGGGAATGCTCTGGCCAGATGAGGCCTACTCGGTTTGTCATGGGAACGAGACTAGATGAGTATTACTTCAAGGGGCACTATTTCTGTGTGGGGAGGCACTATTTCTGTGTGGGGAGGCACCATACTGTGTCGGAGAACAAAGGAAGCATTACTACTGTGGGGGTGCACTAAGGTGGCGGCACTAAGGAGGCAAAACTACTGTGTGGAGAGGCATTAAAGAGTCATTATACTCTGTGGGGGGCACTAAAGGGACATTTTAACTGTAAAGGAGCACAAAGTGGGCCTCATTACCATGAGAGAGTCACAAAGCGGGCATCCTACTGTGTTGGGACACTAAGGAGTAGGTGATAATTGTCGATTCGGGTACAACCTCAACTGTTACTTTATTCCTAAACCTGTAAGGGTACACTTGGTAGTCTAGTTGTATATTTTTTTATGTGACTCAGCAGGAAAGTGTTTCCTTGCCTTAATTTCACATGGACCTGGTAAATGTTCATGCTTGAGGGGGGGCCATTCAAAAGTTTGCTATGTTACGCCCCTGGTACCTACCAAAACTAGGACAACCAGTTAAAAGGCTATGTAAATGTTTGAATGTGTATTGGTGTGTGTTAATAAACTTTGTAAATACATTTTATTAACAAATATTTAAACTTTTTAAGATACAGCTGCTCTATATTCTCTATACAGAGCAGCTGTATCAAGCGCTATTCACTGAATCCGTCAGTCCCGCGGACCCGACGGGTTCAGTGACAGCGGGTCATGCGTGTCTCTGACACACAGGATCCACCTGTAATCTATTGCATCTAAGTTATGAACTTACATGTGATAGTGAACAGGTGGATACTGCGTGTCACTGAACCAGTCAGGTCTGCGGGACTGATAGATTCAGTGAATAGCGCTAGATACACATTTTTATTAAAAAATAAACAAAAGACTTTCAAACATTGTAGACACTGAACCGTTTAGGGAACGTGTCAGGGACTGCAAGAGTTAATTATAAAGGAGTTAACTTATATAAAAAAAAACAAGAACGAGGATTGGTTTACAAGTGGTAAGAGGGGCATGGTAAAGGTAATAAAAGTCAGGGGTCATGGGCAGAACGCCCTCTTACCTTCGGCTACAGCGTGTGGTACACCCTTCAGTTGGAGCTGGAAGATCTTGAGCCCTCCATTTTACTTCTTGCCTTGGTGGACGTCCTATTCTCCAGATGGCTGAGGATCTCCTGCGCCAGGTTGCACAGCGGGTGGCCTCAGAAGGGACTTCCTGGCTGGAATCCCTGTTGGCGAGTGGAAGAAGGGAATCGATGAATCTGGTCGTGGAACCCGAGGTAGGCCGCAGAGCGTAATTCGCCCCCTGCCCGTTTGAGCCCCAGCACAGTTCATCCCCATGGTAGTGCTGTGTGTTCTGCGCCGCCGCGTGCGGCTGGGATCAGCACAGGCAGGGCCGGCTCCAGGTTTATGTGGGCCCTTGGGTGACAGAACCTTAGTGGGCCCCTTTGCGGTGCAACTCGAGCGGTGGCAGTATAAAGGCAGAAACATAATGCCAGAAGGCTGTAACCATGGATCACTTACCATTCACATGTAAGTCATGGGCCAATGAATCCAGATGGTGCCATTTCTGCGATGTGTAAATCTTGATGTACCTGTTACATGGAGGTTGTTATTTCTGGAAGAGTATTTCAGTACCTGGAGGAATTGGAGGTAAACGTAATTTTGATAAACTGCCCCTACCAATACCACCTATACTGTGCCTTACAGGGCACCAACCCCCCAAAAAAGGCGACCTTTAAGAAAATAGTTATGGTTCAGTTTTAGTGCCACCTTTCTACTCCCTACACAGTAATACCTCCCTATGTGTGCTCCCACACAGTAGTAATGTCCCATTTTTGCCCCTAAAGAATAGTAGTTCTCTTTCGTGCTCCCATATATTAGTTGTGTCCTTATATATTAGTAAGGCGTCCTTTCTGTCCCTATATATTTTTTAGGTCTCCTTTGTGCCCCGATATATTAGTTACGCCAAGGGGCGCTGCTAGTGTCTTAAAAGATATGGGGCACAAGCCCTGAGACATATATTTACCCCCCAAAACAAAAATAAAACTTTTACATACATATCGGAGATAGAATATCTATAAGACCAAGGCTCCTAAAGCTTCACCACTGGATAGAATTGGATGAATTGTCTCAGCAGACAGTATCATACATGATAGGCTTATCAGATACATGGCCCCAGCAGATAGTGTCACACATAATAGGCTTAGATACATGGCCCAAGCAGACAGTATCACACATGATAGGCTTAGATACATGGCCCAGCAGACAGTATCACACATGATAGACTTATATACAGGGCCCCAGCAGTAAGTATCCTTGTACCAACATATGTCCACCCCTAAAAAAGATGTATGTGTGTGTATATATTATATATAGCAAAAGAAAATTTGCAGCACTCCAACAT
Organism: Rhinoderma darwinii; assembly: GCF_050947455.1. Taxonomy (NCBI): domain Eukaryota; kingdom Metazoa; phylum Chordata; class Amphibia; order Anura; family Rhinodermatidae; genus Rhinoderma; species Rhinoderma darwinii. The sequence goes on from NC_134699.1 coordinate 50,858,427, forward strand.
GAAAAAAATGGTGGTTTATTCAATCCAAAATAACAGCAACGTTTCAATCCTACAATAGGATCTTTATCAAGCCTAGTGACACATCTACTCAGCAAGTATTTATATGTTTGAGACTCTTTTACATAATTAGTCTCATTATAAAACAATCAAATGTAAAGTGTATGAAAACAAACATCATAAATTGTGTACGGTATCATCATAAACATAGACATGATACAGAAAATACAGAAGTGTGTATGTGACATCGTGATTAACAATACATAATAACAAAAACATTAAAAACAACTGATTACATTATAATCATTTATGCAGCAGTGGTGTAAAATCTATTGGTATATCGTCACTCACCAATCAGAACTTCAGACTCAACTACTCCATTCAAGTGTGTTGCAGCACTCTGCTTCATCCCTCGTGGTAATTGAAATTTGACACATCAGTGTAATCCCCCGAGGCGGAAATAGTTCATCACTCCGCAGCAGAGAGCATAGATCGCATCCATATGATGTAATGCGTGTCAATGCGTTCCACTGAGCCGCCCCGTGTATCATGGCATCATGAGTTGCTAAGCAACTGCTGTAACATTATTATAGATATCATTTGACCCAGCTATGTCAGTCAAAAAGTCATGAATGTAAAAAATACAGATATATTAGTAAATGCTCCCTATAGTAAGTGATGGAGATATTAGGAATATCTAAAAGTAGCTTAATGTCGGCTTTTAAAGACGATCCACACGTGGGTTCAAAGACCTCTGTATACAACCAAGTACTCAGAACGATCTTGTTCCCAGAGTTATGGGACCACATAGACACGTCTTCACGTGTCCAGGATGTCACATTATCCTCATACGTGTAACGGACCCATATTATCACACTAGTGATATGATATATCATAAGACAAAAAAAAGTGCATGAGAATCCCTCTCAATTTTAATATCTCTCTATCACTTTGAAACCTAATAGGAGACTAGAAACAATTCAAATAATAAATATATTTTATTGATGCAATAAGACTTGATGCATTGAACATAGCCCCGTCAAATATCACAGTACAACAACATTGAAAAATAATTAAAGAAGTTCCGAAGTTCTGTTGGGAGTGGTATTCCAATCTAAAAAAATACAAAACATAATTGTTTTTAGTATTTATAAGACATTGACAGTAAATATGAGATATAGATATTGATATTGATGTGTCAACAATCATCTTACTGAAGAGAACATCAAGAGAACACAAAGGGGCGGAACTCATAAGGCAATTCTATCTACAACAAATTCTACATTAAGACCACAAGGTTTTAAGGAGTTCAGTAAAAATATCCATCTTAATTCTTTTTTGTGTAAAACCAGATGGCGATCACCGCCAAATTGTAATGGAGGAACATGGTCCAGAATCATAAATGTTAGATCCCTTTCATTGTGACCATGTTCCGAAAAATGTTTAGCCACAGGTAAATCAAGTTTCTTTTTACGTATAGAGAAACGGTGATTATATATTTATTATTTGAATTGTTTCTAGTCTCCTATTAGGTTTCAAAGTGATAGAGAGATATTAAAATTGAGAGGGATTCTCATGCATTCTTTTGTCTTATGATATATCATATCACTAGTGTGATAATATGGGTCCGTTACACGTATGAGGATAATGTGACATCCTGGACACGTGAAGACGTGACTATGTGGTCCCATAACTCTGGGAACAAGATCGTTCTGAGTACTTGGTTGTATACAGAGGTCTTTGAACCCACGTGTGGATCGTCTTTAAAAGCCGACATTAAGCTACTTTTAGATATTCCTAATATCTCCATCACTTACTATAGGGAGCATTTACTAATATATCTGTATTTTTTACATTCATGACTTTTTGACTGACATAGCTGGGTCAAATGATATCTATAATAATGTTACAGCAGTTGCTTAGCAACTCATGATGCCATGATACACGGGGCGGCTCAGTGGAACGCATTGACACGCATTACATCATATGGATGCGATCTATGCTCTCTGCTGCGGAGTGATGAACTACTTCCGCCTCGGGGGATTACACTGATGTGTCAAATTTCAATTACCACGAGGGATGCAGCAGAGTGCTGCAACACACTTGAATGGAGTAGTTGAGTCTGAAGTTCTGATTGGTGAGTGACGATATACCAATAGATTTTACACCACTGCTGCATAAATGATTATAATGTAATCAGTTGTTTTTAATGTTTTTGTTATTATGTATTGTTAATCACGATGTCACATACACACTTCTGTATTTTCTGTATCATGTCTATGTTTATGATGATACCGTACACAATTTATGATGTTTGTTTTCATACACTTTACATTTGATTGTTTTATAATGAGACTAATTATGTAAAAGAGTCTCAAACATATAAATACTTGCTGAGTAGATGTGTCACTAGGCTTGATAAAGATCCTATTGTAGGATTGAAACGTTGCTGTTATTTTGGATTGAATAAACCACCATTTTTTTCATGTTGGAGTGCTGCAAATTTTCTTTTGCTATACATTATTATACGTCCGAGGATCGGGACGTTTTTGCCTGGCACCTGGTCGATTATTCCTATGTGAGTGCTGCTGTCTTCTTGTGTGCTATATTTGGATTCCATTAGCTTGCACCACGTTTTTTCAACCATCATTTACTCGTTTAATATGGAGCAGGTCAATATACCTGCTGGGAATGTTTCATCCAATACTGCTGCTGTTTTTACTGAAGAGGACATTGAAAGAATCCTGAGTGGAGCGGAGGGTGATGTGTCATTTTTAAGTGTTCCTTCTATTACTGACATCAAGAGAAATCTGGAATTTGAGTCACGACGTCTGATTAATGTTGAATTACATCTACTCACATTGGGACAATACTATAGAAACAACATGATCCCACGGGGGATGAGAATTTTACTTAAACCAACGATGCATATGCAACACGAAGAGTTCAGGAATAAAAATGAGCAACTCGCTAGCAAATATGCCTTGGAAACTATATTACTTAATATGGATTTTTTGCAGAGAGATCTGAGATCTTTAAGGGTGAAAGCACTAGATTTGGAGAACACACTTAAAACGTTGGTGCAAACTGATGATTTTAATATACACATGGAGAAATTACGTATGACGCTCAATAAAGTGAGGATGGATATAGAAGAAACCAAAAAGAAGAAATGGTTCCGTGATCAAACAGATTATTCCATGGGACGTGTTTACACATGGGACAATTCTCTCAATTATGCTGATGGAGCCTTCAGACGTGACAACAAAAGAAGCAATGAACCGGCTTTCAATAAAAGCGATTCCCGTAATCAATTCCATACTAAGAAATATCCTCCAAGTAATAATGAAGATTTTTTAGATTCCAGTCCACTGGACAAATCAAAAAGAAGAAAACCAGACGAGCAGGTCGTAGGAGAAGTAGAGGAAGGAAGAACCCGTTTTCAAAAATCTACTCATCAGAAAGGGCAGAAACCGGTGCAGGACAGCACCAAGAGGACTCTGCCCAAACCACAGTGGTAAATATTTCTCAACATCAATTGTCTCATACACAATTACAATTATTATCTAAAGGGTTGTCATTTTGCCCTAATCAGCATATTGATTGGTTTCAATTAGAGTTGGATATTTACAGTTTTGTTAGAGCTGTTAAATTGAAGGTTTGGTTTGAAACACAACCGGTTAATCCAGTAATACAGGATACCCTTCCGATACTATCACTTAAAAAACTGGGGTTATTTAATAAGAGTGTGTTCCAACCTCCTATAACATCACATGCGATAGAAACCTTTAGAGAACTAGTACAGAAAGACATTGCTTTACTTAGGTCTCAAACGAGTGAATTGAGCTTTAAACAGCCTAATATGACTACTCTGGACATGGTGGCATTAGATGAGTTGATCCATAACCATGATCTCACTATAAAACCTGCTGATAAGGGTGGAGCAATCGTGGTTATGGATTCAGATATGTACTTGAGAGAATGTTATAGACAACTAGCAGATACCAATGTATATAGAGTACTAAAAAATGATCCTAGACATGATATTTCAAAAAGAATTACTTCACTTATTAAAATAGCTCTAGATGAAGATGTAATTGATCAAATGCTACATAAATTTCTCACTGTTGAATTTCCTGTCACTCCTTGCTTATATATATTACCAAAAATCCACAAAGATTTAATGAACCCACCAGGTCGCCCTATTGTATCTGGCAGGGGTTCACTAACAAGTAACATCTCTATCTTTGTGGACAAAGTGCTGAGAAATTTTGCTATTAACTCCAAATCTTATATTAGAGACACCACTGATTTTCTACAAAAATTAAAATCTATAAAACTACCAGAGGGGTCCATTTTGGTCTCCTTTGATGTCACATCTCTTTATACCTCGATTGATCACAACAAGGGTCTTGATGCTGTACGACGTAAATTATTGACTTCTGACTATGACAATGCTACTTGTGAGTTTATTATTTCATTAGTGGAACTTATTTTGACATCTAACTATTTCATATTTAAAGAGAGTTATTATATACAGTTGAAAGGAACGGCCATGGGGTCTAACATGGCTCCTACGTACGCCAACATTTTCATGGACAACATTGAGGAGGTGTCGGTCTATGTATCCCACCACTTCTCACATGTTTTGAAGTGGTGGCGTTACATAGATGACATCTTCCTCATTTGGACTGACACTGTTACTACATTAATGGATTTTCACAGGTTTCTTAATTCAATAGATGATGAGATTCAATTTACGATGAAACATTCTATGGATAATATCCAATTCTTGGATGTTACTGTATCTATTGTGGATAATATAATCAGAACTAAAATGTACACGAAAGAGACCGATAGGAACACTCTGCTACGATTTGATAGTTGCCATCCGAGAAATATGGTAAGGTCTTTGCCGTATAGCCAAATGATTAGGGCCAAACGTAATACCGACAGACAGGAGGATCTTGACATATCTTTAGACACTATGGTTAGCAACTTTTTACAAAGGGGTTACCCCAAAACATTACTGTGGACACATAGAATAAAGATTGATAATGTAGCGAGGGACAGTTTATTGCAGTCTAAAAAACCGTCAGCGCATGGAAAACGGAAACGTATTCCATTTATCTCTACTTATAATGATAGGAGTGGAGACATTTCCAAAATTATGAATAGACATTGGCCAATTATCAGCAATAGTTTTGGACACATTGATGTATTGAATAATAATCCACTCATGTCTTATAGACGCCCACAAAATCTTCGAGATAGACTGGTGAAAACCAGAATGCCAGATCATAAGAAAACGACACAACCTATTTTTAAACCACTAAAACCTGGCAACATTCCATGTTACAGATGTGTCAATTGTGCTTTGATGTGCAAAGGGGAATTTTTTAGACATCCGTTGACTGGACAACAGTTTAAAATGAAACACAATTTCACCTGTGATTCAGAGTGGGTCATATATGTGCTATGGTGTCCTTGTGGCCTCCTATATGTGGGTGAAACCACCTGTTCCTTTAAAACTCGTCTAAACAATCACCGTTTCTCTATACGTAAAAAGAAACTTGATTTACCTGTGGCTAAACATTTTTCGGAACATGGTCACAATGAAAGGGATCTAACATTTATGATTCTGGACCATGTTCCTCCATTACAATTTGGCGGTGATCGCCATCTGGTTTTACACAAAAAAGAATTAAGATGGATATTTTTACTGAACTCCTTAAAACCTTGTGGTCTTAATGTAGAATTTGTTGTAGATAGAATTGCCTTATGAGTTCCGCCCCTTTGTGTTCTCTTGATGTTCTCTTCAGTAAGATGATTGTTGACACATCAATATCAATATCTATATCTCATATTTACTGTCAATGTCTTATAAATACTAAAAACAATTATGTTTTGTATTTTTTTAGATTGGAATACCACTCCCAACAGAACTTCGGAACTTCTTTAATTATTTTTCAATGTTGTTGTACTGTGATATTTGACGGGGCTATGTTCAATGCATCAAGTCTTATTGCATCAATAAAATATATTTATTATTTGAATTGTTTCTAGTCTCCTATTAGGTTTCAAAGTGATAGAGAGATATTAAAATTGAGAGGGATTCTCATGCACTTTTTTTTGTCTTATGATATATCATATCACTAGTGTGATAATATGGGTCCGTTACACGTATGAGGATAATGTGACATCCTGGACACGTGAAGACGTGTCTATGTGGTCCCATAACTCTGGGAACAAGATCGTTCTGAGTACTTGGTTGTATACAGAGGTCTTTGAACCCACGTGTGGATCGTCTTTAAAAGCCGACATTAAGCTACTTTTAGATATTCCTAATATCTCCATCACTTACTATAGGGAGCATTTACTAATATATCTGTATTTTTTACATTCATGACTTTTTGACTGACATAGCTGGGTCAAATGATATCTATAATAATGTTACAGCAGTTGCTTAGCAACTCATGATGCCATGATACACGGGGCGGCTCAGTGGAACGCATTGACACGCATTACATCATATGGATGCGATCTATGCTCTCTGCTGCGGAGTGATGAACTATTTCCGCCTCGGGGGATTACACTGATGTGTCAAATTTCAATTACCACGAGGGATGAAGCAGAGTGCTGCAACACACTTGAATGGAGTAGTTGAGTCTGAAGTTCTGATTGGTGAGTGACGATATACCAATAGATTTTACACCACTGCTGCATAAATGATTATAATGTAATCAGTTGTTTTTAATGTTTTTGTTATTATGTATTGTTAATCACGATGTCACATACACACTTCTGTATTTTCTGTATCATGTCTATGTTTATGATGATACCGTACACAATTTATGATGTTTGTTTTCATACACTTTACATTTGATTGTTTTATAATGAGACTAATTATGTAAAAGAGTCTCAAACATATAAATACTTGCTGAGTAGATGTGTCACTAGGCTTGATAAAGATCCTATTGTAGGATTGAAACGTTGCTGTTATTTTGGATTGAATAAACCACCATTTTTTTCATGTTGGAGTGCTGCAAATTTTCTTTTGCTATACATTATTATACGTCCGAGGATCGGGACGTTTTTGCCTGGCACCTGGTCGATTATTCCTATGTGAGTGCTGCTGTCTTCTTGTGTGCTATATATATATATATATATATATATATATATATATATATATATATAAAAAGGTTGAAGAAAAAAGCAGCACTTCATATTAGTATATGTTGGTGCCACGCGATCCCGTGCTGCGGTCATTTCTGCATATTTCTGAGTAAACCCGACGGCCATGGACGCTACAAACACAAAAAAAAATTTGCAAAACTTGTAGTAGGCTTAGATACAGAGCCCATGTGTGATACTGTCTGTTGGACCACGAATCTAAGCCTACCACAAGGTAGGCTTAGATACATGGCCCCAGCAGACAGTAATCTTATACTGAATAAGATTACTGTCTGCTGGGGCCCTGCATCTAAGCCGAACATGGGGTAGGCTTAGATACAGGGCCCATCAGACAGCATCATACATGGCCATACATACATGCCCCCATATAGAAGAAGTTAGTCCGTTGCCTGTGCTCCTATAGAAAAGCTAATCCCCCAGTTTGGTGCCTTTGCTCCAATAAAAATAATTTAAAAAAACTCACCTAACACGTTCCCACGACGAGCTGAACGGTCCCGTCACTGCCTTCCTACTGCTACTTGGCGCCACTCGCATCCACAATAACAAAGCCTGATTACGTAATCTGCGCCACAACTCATTGTTATTGTGGATGCGAGCGGCACCAAGTACCAGTAAGAAGGCAGTGACGGGATCGTTCAGCTCGTCGTGGGAACGTGTTAGGTGAGTTTTTTTAATTATTTTTATCTGCTCCTCTCTGCAATCTACCACGGACCTGAGCACAGGCCCTAAGCCTGTTTTTATCTGGCGCGTCGTCGACGGATGTAGTGCCGCCCTCCCCCCTTCCCTCCGTCGTTCTGGCATCCCTCCCCACACTGCTAGGAGGGCTGCTATTAAACCAGCATCAGCTCGGTACAACCCCCCTCTGCCGGCAGCTGCAGAATGGGATTCTGTGCGCAGAAAACCGAGTGAAGTGGGTCCCGGGGACTGGTCTGCCATGGTAGCCTATCACGAGGCCTCAGTACAGGGTCTGGGCCTGCTGCGGGCCATCATCGCACAGCGCTATGGCCTCTGCTCAGCCAGAAGTGGTTGGAGAGAGGGAAGACGGGACTTCCGGGTCGACGTCATGCTGCCAGGAAGCAAGATGGCAGCTTGTACAGGAAGAACAAGGGTCCTGAGCCAGTGAAGCAGGCGGTGAGTAGTGTGCAGCCTGGTCCTGTCGCTGGGGCTTCTGCTGCACCGGGCGCTCCGTATCCTTCACATTCGGATCCTACAGGCACCTTCCCACAGGGGTTTACACAGAGTAGGGCCGGCTCTCGAGCTGGTAGCGCAAGGGAGAGTAGTTGCGCTGTTTGCCCTTCTCCTGCCTTGTCCTCTTTTTCTTCCGCAGGTCCGGCGAGGGAGCCTTCCAGACGAGGGAGGCTCGTTCTGGAAAGCATCGTCACCATGGCCGTCACAGACGTCCCAGGTCCGGCAGAGGAAGGGCGCATAATCGGCAAACTTCATCCTCTTCCAGAGATGTACCCTCCTCTTTATCCTCCTCCGATTCAACCCGTTGTTCAACCAGGAAATCGTTGCGGACGCAGAGACGCCAGGTGGTTTTTTATTTGTCCTCAGAGCGTGACCAGCTGTCACAGGTTGTTCCTCCTACCAGCTTGGTTAGTGGGGTTCAGGCCGTGGCTCTGGTGCACCTGCAAGTGGAAGAATAACCCTTTGGAGTCGGCGGGACCTCTGGGAACGGGGAGTCTACATGCGGTGACACATGGCTTAACAAAATATGTTATCAGGAAATGATTTGTTTTCGGTGTTGAAAGCCGTGGTGGCTGGTTTAAGCGCAAATGAGGGAGCGTCTGTTCCCTCTGTTCTCCCAGGGGGAGGGGTGAAGCCCCTGTCTGAGAGGCTAATTTATCATGCTTGATATTTCGCGGGGTCGCTCCTCTCGGGAGTCATATCAACAGAGACCAAAAAAAAAATTTGAAAAAATGAATTTGTCGATATTTGGTCTTTGGTTTCCGTTGATCAGGTGACAATCGATTAGGAGCGTGTATTTAAGAGAGGTTCGGACAAGAAAGTTAGAGTTGAAAAGATCTTTGGCAAATGGATCCAGGGTTATTCTACCCTGGCCCATGTTATTTGCCAGCGCTACCCTGAAAAGGGGGCGGAATTGTTTGTGTATTTTGACACGATATTTAGCGCCCACAGGTTGCACGGTGGCGTTACGACAAAGAATTTAGGATATTGGTTGGGCGTCAAAGGCAACCGATGTCTGGTTGCAGCTGATTTAAGTGCAAGGTAGTAGACAGTCTCGCCCCTTTCCAAGCGCGGCCGCGGCTCCGAGATCCGTACCTGGAGCTGCGGCCGCTCGACCCACTGGAGCCTGTTGGCTCTACAGCGAGGGTCATTGTCGGTTCTTTGCCACCTGCAAGTTCCGGCACGAGTGCTCCGTCTGCGGGGGCGCTCATTCAGCGCTCCGGTGTTTCCGGAGAGGCAAGCAGTCTAGCAAGGCACCTCCTTCTGGCGCAGCGGAGAACGCAAAAGTGTTCTCGAGATGGAGCCGTGGTTAGAGCGTTACCACAGGAGACGGGAAGCCGAGGTGCTCACTACCGGTTTTTCTTACGCTTTTATTATTCCTCAAACTTGTTATTGGCCGACAATTTGAAGTCGATCAATGAGAATGTTGAGGTAGCGCGTAAAAACTGGCAAAAGAGTTTGGGTAGAATTGGCTGGCCCTTTTAGAAAGCTGCCTTATCCTAACCTGAGAGTCTCCCCCCTTGGCCTGGTTCCTAAGAAGGAGCGGGGGAAGTTTAGACTTATTCACCACCTTTCCTTTCCTCGTGGGTCATCGGTCAATGATGGAATCTCCAGGGAGGATGCAGCAGTTTCGTACATTTTTTTTGATGTTGTGGTTTGGTTGGTGGGTAGCAGGGCAGGGCACGCTTCTAGCAAAGTCTGATATTGAAGCGGCGTTCCGGTCGTTGCCGGTTCATCCGGAGTGTTTTCATTTGCTAGGTTGTTGTTTGGACTGTTCCTTCTACGTGGTCATGTACCTCCCCATGGGATGTTCAATATCTTGCAGCTATTTTGAAATGCATGGTTCCTTTTTAGAATGGGTAGTTAGTTTCGGGTCTGGATTTTTTTCAGTCATTCATTATTTGGATGATTTCCTTTTCGTGGGCACAATGGGCTCCGGTTTGTGCGGTTCTTTGTTGCGGGTGTTTCGCCAAATGATGGCTCGTTTTGGCGTACCTATTTCGGAACAAAAGACGGAAAGCCCAGTGACTGTTTTGTCCTTCTTAGGTATTGAGATCGATACGGTGCGGATGATTTTTTGGTTGCCCGATCATAAATTGGCGAGTTTGGTGTCCCAAATCGACCAGGTAATTGAGTCTAAGAAAGTGATGTTGAAGCAACTGCAGTTGTTGTTAGGTTTATTGTTTTTTGCTTGTCATATCATTCCCATGGGTCGTGGTTTTATCTCGGCGTTTATCCTTAGCGACTAGGGGAATACAGATACCATATCCCATAGAGGATCATTTTAGTAGGGTAACGTCCAGCATGAAGGATTTGTTTGTGTGGCAGTCTTTTTTGAATTCGTTCAATGGTTGGGCGGTGTGTCAGGAACCTGAAGTGTCGAGTGTGGATTTGCAGCTGTTCACGGATGCAGCTGGGAGTGATGGTTTTGGGGCAATTTTGGCCAACAGTTCGTGTAGGTCCCCTTGGCACTCTCATTGGAGTGATATCGGGTTAGTATGAAATTTGACGTTGCTAGAACTTTTTCCAATCATAGTTGCTATAGAATTATGGGGACATAGGATGGTGGATAAACGCATTATATTGTGGATGGATAATATGGCTGTTGTTCATGCAGTGAATGGTTTGTCGTCAAGTTCTTTACCTGTCCTAGCATTGTTACGTTATTTGGTTTTGAAGTGTTTACAGCTGAATATATGGTTTCGTGCAAAACACGTCCCGGGAGTTTGTAATGTGATGGCCGATGCTTTGTCTCATTCGTAGATGTCCTTTTTCCAGGAATTACACCCAGCAGCTTTGGCAGCAGGGGAGCTCCCCCCTCTTCACTTGTGGGACCTGGTCGAGGCGAACTTGTGAGTCTGTTGAAGGAATCTGTAGTACCGGCGACTTGGAGGAGTCATTGTAGAGCATGGGATCGGTGGTTGGAGACAGCAGGGGTAATTTTCCCGTCAGAGGATCGCTTTTACCTTGATTACACACTACATCCAGGGAGGCCCTACACCCAACTTACAGGACTGCTAACGTCTCGGTGTCAGAAACCACAGATACTTTCAGAGGTCTTGGGAAGTCCATGCCTAAACGACTCAGAGATGTTTCGGCGGTACAATGGGGACCTACACAATATTAGGCAGGTTGTTTTAATGTTATGGCTAATCAATGTATATCCCATGCATGCAGGAAAATGTTAAAGGGGTTATCCGGGTTATGAAAATTAATAGCCTGTCTTCACTTGAGTGAGACAGTGGTGCATTACCTTGATTGGCCGCCACACATGTAACGGTGCGTGCAAGTACGAACAGAAAGAAAAACATGTACACAATGAAGAGGATCGTACGAGTGGCACTGCCTTTTTAAACAGCTGATAGGCCATCAATTTTTAAAACTCGTATAACCCCTTTAAACACTGCTACAAAGCATGCAACAATGAGAGGACACATTAAATAGTCAGTATGTAAATATGTTTTTTTTTTTTGGGTATAACATTTTTGCCAACAAGCAATGCTCCAATGTAAAAAGTCTCCCGGAATAGCTATTTAAGTCAGGACTAATGCACATGACTCAGGAAATGAAATACGGAGACTTATTCTGGGATTCAGCTGTGACTCATGGATTTAAATAGAATATGTATGGTACAACTCTGCATGGACTCTGTATTATGATGATGATGATGATGATGATGATGATGAAGACGACAACATACATATTCCTTTACGGTTTGTATACAGTCTGAAATTTTTTACTTTAGGGACAATTTTTATAATTATTTCTAATGCATTGGACTGATGTACAAACCCATCACTTTTAATTCAGTTTTTCAAACTATTCCCAAAGGGAAAAATACAACCCCCTTATTAACCCTTTAAGAATGCAGCCAATTTTGGGTTAAGGGCACATCGATGACTTTTTTTTTTAAGCCACAACGCATTCCAACAGCCCAAACTTTTATTTTCGTTCAGATATATTTTATTTTTCTATCTAACAACATATAGCATTGTGCTTAACTTTTATTATTTTTTGGGGGTATACCATGCATATAAATAACAGTTTAAGTCTATTCTACAAGTCATTATAGCTATACCATATATAAGAAACAAAAACGAAATATAGGAGCTGCACATGTAGTGGGTGCTCTCCTCAGAGGAATCTTGACAGAAGACCTCAAAACTAATAATAATCATAAGTCAAGTATACGTACCGGTGAAAGTGAGTTACCTGTTGCTAGACACTTCATGGAGGCGGGACATCCTATTGATAGCCTTAGGTTTAAGATTGTTGACCATGTTCCACCATTGAAATGGGGGGGGGCAATAGAGAACTTCTATTAAAACAACGGGAAATAAGATGGATTCATCCCCTGAACACATTGGCTCCATATGGTTTAAATGTAGATTATCCACTTACTGTGTTTAGGAAGTAAAATTTACATACTTTGGGATCTTATGTAACTTCTTGGTAAGACTTCAATGAGGGTCACTTGCCCAGCCCCCCTGGGCCTATGTCGAGTCGATATCAGTCATCTATAGGGAGAATGTGATATATTTTTAATGTATATCTATTTTACTGTTACATTAGGCCTAATTGGGTATTCTTTATTATATAAATTTTTATTTTTTCACAGAGTATTGTTGGAAGTTGGCTGAGCACTTACTGGTCGAGATGAACACGACTGATTTGAGAAATGTTACATCAAAATTGTTCTTTGTGTCATGAGTATCCCCTGCTGGAAATTACTGTCTGGATACTGGGACTTTGTTGCATGTAACAAGTCCGGGGGATTTGGTAATAAATGTAGTAACAATGTGTTGACAATCATGGTAACAACAAGTTTGATTACTATAAATACTACAACACAGGAGATGTGTAGTTCGAGGAATACATTTACCTATTCTAAGATGGCGACCATGGTCTCCTTTCACTCAATACGCATGCGCGCGTGACGCGCTGTGTCAGGTGACCTTCTTCTTACAACTTTTTCCAATCTAACGTATGATTGGCTGTTACTGAGAACTGGTTGATCCGATGTGAGAATGCGCTGTGGGTTTTTCCCAACGCCAAGATTTCGGCGCGTCATGACGGTAATAATACATTACCTTAATTTTCCTAGTTAGAACAGGTATGTTGTTCGTGACGACTACGGGTAAGTGCCAGCTGTAACTCTTATCACTATAATTGACACTTTATTGCATATTCATGTATTTTATGCGATTATTGTTAGATCTGTTTATATCTGATATTTAACTATTGATTCACATATTTTTCACTTGTCTTGTATTAATTGCAATACTTATATTCCGTATCATTACAATGCATTTTGCACTTTATTATTAATCATGTTTGATTATCTTACATTGGCGATTTGCATTTTTTGCACACTATATAACTGCTTTGAGCACACGCGTTCATTGCTTGAAAATGTCTTCAATGGGAAGGTGAAACGTTGCCTGTATGTTGGGTGAATAAATTTTGTCTTTTTCTATACCATCGGAGTGCTGCCTCTTCTTAGTCGGCTCTGTAGCTTTAGTATTCAGCTTTTTAGTGTTACCACACCTTATATGCTAATGAGCATAAAAGAGTCATATCTTCGTTTGAAAAGAGTCATATCTTCATGCCTCAAGTCTTTCCGAGTTTACCCGGCCTCCTTACTTTTGATTGACAGCTCCTCGCCTTCCCCTAGCACACAAAATCCCACGCTTGTGCATTGATGTCCTTTTCTGGTGTGTGCGCACAACGGGTCACCGGATTATTATGATAAAGGACAAAAAATGTTTGCGGATCGTTATTTACAGTCGGAGGAGTTTAGGAGAGGGGGTAACGGTAATGAACTTTTGATAGCAGCGGCCAAGGAAGGATAAGTTAAGTTTAATAGGTGAAATGCTGGTGACAGGTTCCCTTTAATTTTTAGGATTTGTTTTTAGTGCGTTCACCTTGCAGTAAAAATGACAAGTTAACTTTATTCTGCGGGTCAATACAATACCAAATTTATATATATATATTTTTTTTTTAACTTTTACAAAATAAAAACAATTTGTTCAAAACAAATTGTTTTGCGTCACCATATTGAGACCAATATATATATATATTTTCCAGTCGATGGAGTGTTGTGAGGGCTTGTTTTTGCAGGGCGAGCTGTAGTTTTTATTAATACATTTATGGTACATACGACTTTCTGATCACCTTTTTAGAAAAAATTTTTAGTAGGTGAACTGACCAAAAAAACAGCAATTCCGGCAGTAATATTCTATTATTTTTAACGACGTTTATCGTGCAAGATAAATAACGTTAAATTTGAAATAGTTCCGATTTTTACGGACAGAGCAATACCAAATACTTATTTTTTACATTACTTTAGGAAAAAAAAGTTTTTTTTCGAAACTTTTAATAGTTTTTCCTATGTTCCTAAAAACTTAACAAATTTTTAATCCCACTAGGAGACTTGAAAATTACATTGTTAGATTGCTAGTAATGTGCTTTTTGCCGTTTCCTATTAAAACCAGACTTGGATGAGGCTCAAGAGGCCGTTATTAGGCTACCATGACTACACATCAGTACCCCACGAATGAGTGGTGGGGAGCCGATGGGGCACCCCTCTGTCTAACGCAATAGAGGCCGCAGTCACTACTGACCCCGGCATCTAAGCAGTTAAATGGACAGGATCAAGTTATCTCCAATCTTTGCTGTTAGGGCGAGGTGTCATCTGTAATATATAGCCTTCAGCCGCAGATGGAGCAAGCTCAGCCCGTGAGCCCACTCAATACTTCCCGCCACCTTCCTGACAATGACGTACAAATGTCAGGCAGGGTTTTACGACACACTACTGTTTACATAGGACTTTCATTTTTTAAAATTCACAAAATATTTGTGACCCCTAAGGATGAGAATTATCCCCACATTCTTACACACCTTTGTAAAACCGGGCAACTGAAGCTCTGCCTCTTTATCTAAGCTCCATCCATCATTTGGTCCCCAGCAAAAATTGAGGGGACTAGTGGTAATTGGGCCCCTATCCCCTCTGCAGATTTCTACAACATTGCTTGCTTCAGTAGATTGCCGAAAGATTGTCTTGTGAGTGATATACTGGACGTGACTCGTGGTAGCTCTTTACGTCTGATTATGTTCTGGGCCATCAAAACGCAGCATGCGGGATAAGGAAAAAGGGGTCCTAACTCCTTTTAACATTCTGTAAATAATGGAACATATTTTTTTTTTCACATACAGGTATAATAGAACATTTATCTACTTTTCCCAAAGCATATCTTTACCAAACCCAACAAGAAACCCCCAAAATTACCCTATTACTCTTAATTCATTACCTTCCGTGAGCTTGCACGTGTTTACTACCTTTAAATGAGCACCGATCGACAATGCAGCTTATCCAATGGCGCTAATTTGCTCCATTCAAACAAAGCAATGATCATTAGTATGGGGTTACTACAATCTTTTGTCCCTATGCATTTGCAGCATGTTGGCAGCACGTTAGCAACCATTTTTTGGGCCGCGTGATAGATGCGAGCAGCTGATAAACGAGAGTTTGCCCTGTTTACACATGACGATAATTGGGAATGAGCGTTCGTATGATTGCTACTTTTATCAAGGAAGATCTATAAATAATATACAAGCAAAAAATATTATTACAATCACTTCTATATGTGATTGACAACAATTTATGAAGTCATCTTATAGTAAGTGATAGGATAATGTACCAGACACTATTTCATACATCTCTGGAATGTGCAGAGAGGTTTCTTTATACCCGTACACTCTAGACATAGGAGTGCCCCCCCCCCTTCCCTGTCTACCACCCTATAGACTGCAGAAGTCTTCACATACAGTAACAGCACATTCCGGCAGTCTCCAGCTGACACAAACTAAAGGGGAGGCTCTAAGGAATGGCAAGAATGGGGCAGCTGACACATCAAAGAATGTCTGATTCCTGAAAGTTGGTAAACATTGCTGACAATAGTCGGTGGCAGCTCTAACTCTATCGCTGTATTTATAGTAAAAGTGTACGTAAGACATGACAGCAATGCAGATTACCTCACCTGCTGCAGAACTTATAGGAGCTCTGCGATGATTGACATCTGGGACTGAACCCAGAGGTCATGTGACAATGACTTAGGAATGTTCAGGGACTTCAATTTTGGAACTTTCAACATCTACAGGCACAAAAGTGGCTGAACACAATCAGCAAATAGGGACCCAGATACCAGAGGTAGGCCACTTCGATATGTTCTATATCTGTATATGCCATACATATTGATACAGGTTAAAAAAAAGAGACACCTTTCTTAATCAATTACCCGTCATTCATTGCTTGATTAATTATATCCCTCAATGCCATTCTTCAGTAAATAATCATCTTGCTTTTTTTTAAATGCTGACATAGTATCTGCCATCACTACCTCTTGGGGTTGGGCATTCCATAGCTTGACCACTCTAACTGTAAAGAACCCTTTCCTATATTGATGTCTGAAACGTCTTACTTCCACCAGACGCAATGAATGTGCCCTGGTCCTTTGTAAAGTTCTCGGAAAGAACAGCTTATGTGCTAGTTCTTTATATTGACCACACATATATTTATACATATAATAAGATCACCTCCAAGGCATCTTTTTTCCAAGCTGAACAAGCCCAATTTCCCTAGTCTTTCATTGTAAAAGACACCGCCCATCTCATTTAATAAACTTGTCACCTGCCTTTGAACCCTCTCCAGCTTTAATATATCCTTTGTACAATGTGCAGCAAAAACTGAATCCCAGATACAAAATGTGGCCTTACAAGGGATTTATAGAGGGGTAATATTACATTTGAAACACAGGTTTTTATTTCTCTTTTTTTTATACACCCTAAAATCTTATTTGCTTTTGCAGCTGCTGCTTGACATGGTGTGCTGCTTCTTAGTTTACTTGTACCCAGAATACCCAAGCTCTTCACTTATTCCGTTATCCCCAGTTTTGTTCCATTTAATATATATGCATACAATACTATTGCTGCGGCCTCGGTGCATTACTTTACATTTATCAACAATAAATTTAATCTGCCATGTTTTTGCCCATGCTGCCAGCTTATCTAGGTCTTTCTGTAATATTTTAAAGTCAAGCGGAGTTTTAAGTATCCTACAAAGTTTTGTATCGTCAGCAAAAACGGACACCTTGCTATCAATCCCATCCACAAAGACATTAATAAAGAGATTAAAAAGAATTGTGCCTTTCACTGATCATTTTGGTACCCCGCTGCTGACTACAGCCCATTTTGAGTGTGAACTATTTATAACGACTCTTTGTTTTCTGTCCCTTAACCAATTATTTACCCACGTGAATATATTGTTTCCTAGTTCCTGCTTCTGTAGCTTCAGTACATAGCTGTTGTGTGGTACAGTATCAAAAGCTTTTGCAAAATCCAGATATATTACGTCAGACGGACGACCGTCATCCAGATTTGCACTTACCTCCTCATAAAAACCGAGCATTCTGGTTAGGCACAACTTGTTTTATGAATCCATGCTGGTTATCAGTTATTAGATTATTCCAGGGATGGGATATACAGGGAGGCACAGTGTGTGTGACACATACTACAGGGGGTAGAGTAGTGTATGTGTGCTTTGTTTTCAGTGGACATGGTATGTGGCACTATTTTGAGTGTATGGCGCTTTAGTTTCAGGGGGAACAATGTGTGACACAATTGTATTCAGGGCACAGTGTATGGCGCTATTATATTCAGTGGCGCAATGTGTGGCACTATGAGGATTTTTGTCTTAGTATAGGAGTTGCGGATGTGCTACAATAGTGAGGAGCCAAATAAATCTGGGCAACAGACTCTTTAGAGGCGAGATGTAGCTGGAAGAAGTCATCAGGTAGGGGCCGAATGGAGAAAAAAAAAAGGAATGAAAACTACTCCTGTCAGAGAAGAAGTTCATCACTGGTAACTAAGCAAAATATCAGGGCAGGCAGCAGGCACAGATGATCAAGGTACAGGCTGAGATAAAATATACAGGAAATTAAATAAACAAGATAGCTGAGACTCTAACAACACTGGGAACACTAGAAGAAGTAAATTTCTCTGGGAAAGAGCGATAAAAGAAGAGGAACTTAAATACCCAGGGAAGCTGGGTGAAAATAATTTTGGTGCACACTGGCCCTTTAAGAAAGCAAGGGTCAGCACGAACACTATGAGCCAGCATAGAGCGTCAGCAGCGAGAGCGGCTGCCAGATGCTGAGCAGGAAAGAGCAAAGTGGCGTGTACCAGGATGCGGGGGGACACAACAGCACGCCTATAGTACTGAATGTAAACATATAGGTCTATATGTAAAGGGTCAGTTTAATATAATAACTGTGGGTACTGTAGGTAGGTAGATGTGATAATGTCATTATACACATAGTGTGTCAAGCAAGTTAAACAATCTGGACGAGGAGCCACGCAAGTTTGGAAAGTTTACAGGATATTACTGATAAATACACAGAGATTTATTTATGATTTTACATTAATATACATTGTATTTGAAATATTAACCCTTTAACGACCGGGCCTGAAAAGACCTTAATGACCTGCTACATTTTTCTGTTTTTGCCTCTCAGCAGCCATAACTTTTTTATTTTTTCATTGACGTGGCTGTATGAGGCCTTGTTTTATGAGGGAGAAATAGTATTTTTTTTTCCCCATAGTTTCGGGTTAAAAAATATTATTTTTTCGGCGTGAATATAGGAAAAAACGATTCTTGGCATTGTTTTTTTTGTTTCGTTTTTATCCTGTTCACGTTTCACGCTAAATAACCCATTAGATTAATTCTTCAGGTTATTACGGTCATATAAATACCTAATCGGTGTAGGTTTTTTGTTTTTATTTAGTGTATAGGCAATAAAATATCTTTTATGTAAAATAATGTTTTTTTTTGGGACTTTAAAAAATAAATAAAAAAAAAAATATATATATTTTTTTTAATCCCATTAAGGGATAACTTTATTTTTTAATTAATAATGTATTAGCATACTACTGTATGCGAAAAATTACACTGTCACTATGAAACAGGCTTCTGATCGGGCAGCACATGGTGTGCTCGAACAGCAGGCAAACGGGGTCCTTATTGGGTCCCCTGGGGTCCTTATTGGGTCCCCAGGGCTGACTGCAGAGGGATTCCCCGGTGTTTGATCGCATCACCGGAACGCCGGTGATGCGATCAAAGAGGGGAATTCCCATTGTTCATGCCGTGGTCACGGCCCGTGGCAATCAAAGGGTTAAACAGCTGGGGTCGGAATGTTTTCCAACCCCAGCTGTGTTCAGGAGGCTTCTCTGAGATCAGGAGCCATTTGTTACAGCTCCTGCTTAGAGGATGAGCACTCATAGGAGCGCCCATCAGCTTGACCTACAGCGACGCCAAAAGACGTCGTTGTAGGCTGGGGACCTGCACCGTCTGCCGTCAAAAGACAGTGGGCGGTCAGGAAGGAGTTAAATAAGTCACACAAAAAATAAGCCCTCACACCGCTCAAACGATGAAAAAATATAAGTTATGGCTCTCAAAATGTGGTGAAACTGAACAAATTATTTTTTTTAACCAATAGTTTTTTCTTTGTAAAATAAGTAAAATCTGAATTTTTTTCCTATTTTCTGTTGTCTAAAACCTGGGTGCGTCTTATAGTCCGAAAAATACGGTACTTATGCAGTTCATCTCTTAGAAAACCACGGATGTCAAACTTACTGGACAGTAGTTACTCAGTTCCATCTTCATAAATATTGGTACAACATCAGCCAAGCTCCAATCCTGTGGCACTGATCCTGTTACAAGAGAGTGTAAGAAAATGAGATACAATGGTCTGACTATTAGGTTGGGTTCACATGTTGCAGTGAAAAAAAAAATTTTTAAGCGATTCACGGAACAAAAAAAACCCACCATTTTGCGGCGATTTTCTGAAAATGGCGGCAAAATGTCATAGTTTTGCCAAGGCACAGAGATGCATTTTGACCGCGACATATGAACCCAGCCTTACCAAGCCTAAATCCTTCAATATTCGTGGATGAATGTGGTCTGGCCAGGGCCTTTATCAATACGGAATTTCTCAGATGCAGTTGTACTTTTCTCTGTGTTACGCGGGTAATATTGGGTGAATATCTGGCACTTCATCAGTGAACACTGAGGAAAAGTACATGTTTAATATACAATTTTATTCCCATGGTGGTCTTTTAGAGGGCCAATTATATAGCTGTTTGAGGCCTTTTTTTAAAAAAAAATTATGGGGGGGGGGTGGGAGTTGTAGATATTTTAGACAAAATGTAAACCTTTGAAAGTAATTTTTATTTATTTTATTTTTTTTAAATGACAGTCAGTGTGATTGGTGCAACTTTCAAATTAGTTTTTATTTAAAATTATTTTAACCGTTTGCGATACAGCTGCTTTGTATCCTGTATACAGAGCAGCTGTGTCATGCGCTAAGACCTGAATCCATCAGTTCCGGGGGACTGACGGGTTCAGTGAAAGCTGGTGCTACGTGTCTCTGACACGCAGGATCCACCTGTGTGGGGGCATGTGCACTGGTGATCTTCCGGACACCGACTGACCACTCGGGCAAGTCACTCCCTCAGCACATACAGTCCTCAGGACCCAGGTAGATTGAACTATATTTTTGTTTCCACTTAGGACAGATGCAAACTATTTTGTTCTAATTATTATTCTAATTACTAAATGCTTAAATACACATGCCACTGCCCACTTGCTCACTCTACTTTCCCTTGAAGAAGCTGCACGGAGAGGCAGCGATACGCGTGGGGTAGACTATCACACCACAGCCTTCCCGGGTTATGTCATTCTAACTTATTTTCTAAACCTTTACGCTGAGTTCACATGTTATCTCGAGAACAGCAGGGACCGCGTCGTATACCCGGAAAAGAATTGAAGATCAACACAGCGGCCAGACAGTGACGTCACCCGTCAAGTACCCCACGGCAGCATCTGGAAACGGGCCAATTTTGAAAATTGTACATTAATAAATTACAAGCATTACCACAAAGTCATTTTAACTCGGAAACCCCCTTTAAGCGCAGTGGTATACTCTTTCATACCCGGGGTCTGGTTTCTGGTTCACATTGTATCAACATACATTGATTGATATACCGTGGCTGTCTCCTTGCCACCATGTATGATATACATGGGTTTGTCTGTATGGTTTTAATTGTTTTTAGCTGGTGTGCTATTTTCATTAACCCCTTCCTGACATTTGTCGTAAGTATACATCATGGAAAGCCATACTTATGACAAATGGATGGCACCGGCTCAGAAGCGGAGTCGGTGCCATCACCCCCTGGATGTCAGCTGTATCTTACAGCTGACACCCTGCTGTAATGGCGGAGACCGAAGTTAGCTTCGATCTCCGCCATTACCCCTTAAATCCAACTGTCAAAAGCGATCGCTGAATTTACAGTGTCTGCAGCTAATCGTCACCCTAGTAATTAAATTGACAGGGTGTCGGTGGCTGCAATGGCAACCGGTCTGCCTAGTACGGAAACCTTCCAGCCCCCGCACAGTGGCGGGGCCTAAAAGGCTTCCGTAGCCGTCAGCAAAATGGCACCGGCTCATGAGCTGAGCCGGCGTCATCAGTGGTGGATGTCAGCTGTATGTTACAGCTGACATCCTCCTGTAACGGCAGGAATCGGAGCTAGCTCCGATCCCTGTCATTAACCCCTTAGATGCAGCGATTGCTGCATCTTAGTGGTTTGCAGCATATCGGCCGGTCTACCCTGCAATCGCAGGGCTGCCGACTGGTGCTATGGCAACAGGAGGCCTAACAATGGCCTTTTGGTCTGCCATAGAGACGAAGCCTAATCGGCTTGCTGTCAGTGAATGACTGACAGATCTAATACATTGCACTGCATAGGTAGTGCAAAGTATTAGAAATTGGTTTTTTTACAGTTGGACCTTCAAGTCCCCTAGTCGGACTAAAAAAAGTGTGAAAAGAAACTTGTACAACATAATAAAATTTTCAAGTACTAAGATAAAACACAATTGCCCTTTTTCCCTTATCAAGTCCTTTATTATTGGAAAAAATAAATCATAAATTTTTGGTATCGCCACGACTGTAACGGCCTGAACTATAAAAATGTTATGTTATTTATTCCACGCAGTGAACGGCGTAAAAAAAAATGAATAAAACAATGCCAGAATTTCTGCCCTACAAAAATTGAAATAAAAAGTGATCAAAAAGTCGTATGTATCCAAAAATGGTACGTATAAAAACCACAGCTCGTCGCGCAAAAAACAAGCCCTCATACAGCTCCGTCGACAAATTTTTTTTAAAGTTATGGTGGCTCTTACAACTTGGCGATACAAAAAATACATTCTTTTTACAAAAGTAATTTTATTGTGCAAAAAGTTGTAAAACATTAAAAAGTGCTATAAAATTTGGTATCGCCGGAATCGTACTGACCGGCAGAATAAAGTTAACATGTTATTTATAACGCGTGGTGAATGCTGTATAAAAAAAACGAAAAAAACTATGCCAGAATTGCGGTTTTTTAGTCACCTTGCCTCCCGAAAAATAGAATAAAAAGTGATCAAAAGTCGCATGTACCCCAAAATGGTACCAATAAAACCTACAGCTCGTCCCACAAAACAACAGCCCTCATGCCACTTCGTCTATGAAGAAATAAAATTCGTTAAGGCTCCAATAAGTCAGGAAATAAAAAATAACATTTCTTCTGTTTCAAGAGGCGATTTATCAAGGCCCTAAAATTAGGGAACCAGGAAGGGGGGGCCAAACATATCTGCTGGAAGTGAGGGCGCCCATATAATACCAGGACAACACTTTCCAGCAAAATTCCCCAAACTGAAAAGGTGCGGAGCGTGGACCAAAAGGCGGATAAGAAAGGACACCATTTATCAGTGCAACACTGGTCTGTGCGGAAAGGATTGCTTCACAGCGTAACACACATGTATGGATTATTTTATTTCTTTTTTACCCCATTATTATACCACCTGACTATGGCCCTGATTACATGTACTCCCACATTATAAACTCATTTACCAGTAATACCCCAAGCAAAACTTCTACCAAGCAAAATCCACACTCTAAGGCCTCATTTACACGAGCGTAATATACGCGCGTGCGACGTGCGTGCTTTTCACGCGTGTCGTACGCACCTATATTACTCTATGGGGCAGTTTAGACGATGCGTGAATTTTGCGCAGCGTGAGTGCGTTGCGTAAAACTCACGACATGTTCCATAATCGTGCGTTTTTCACGCATCACGCACCCATTGAAGTCAATGGGTGCGTGAAAACCACGCATGCCGCACGGAAGCACTTCCGTGCGAACTGCGTGATTCGCGCAAGAGCTGTCAAAAGGATGAATGTAAACAGAAAAGCACCACGTGCTTTTCTGTTTACAAACATCCAAATGGAGTGTCAAATTAGAGATGAGCGCACCGAACTTCACCGGGTTCGGTCGAACTCGTTTTGACCGAACCCGGCAAAAAATGTTCGGGTACGCGACGGCAGGAGACAGTCACTGTCCACGGTGCTGAAAGACTTAAACTGGTTCAGGACCATGGACAGTGACTTCCGATCACAATATACATGAACGTGTAAAAAAAAAAAAGAAGTTCTGACTTACCGAGAACTCCCGGCTTCTTCCTCCAGTCTGACCTCCCGGGATGACAATTCTGTCCAAGTGACAGCTGCAGCCAATCACAGGCCAAGCACAGCCTGCAGCCAATCACAGGCTGCAGCGGTCTCATGGACTGCTGCGTCATCCTGGGAGGTTGGGCCGGATGACAAGAGAGGGACGCGTCACCAAGGCAACGGCCGGGAGACCGGACTGGAGGAAGCAGGAAGTTCATAGTAAGTATGAACGTCTTTTTTTGATTCACAGGTTGGTGTATATTGTGATCGGAACTCACTGTCGAGGGTGCTGAAAGAGTTACTGCCGATCAGTTAGCTCTTTCAGCACCTTGGACAGTGACGGGCGTCGACTAGCCTCATCTCTATGATGGAGGCTGCGCGAAAATCACGCAGCCGCGCATCATACACGGATGACACACGCAGCTGTCAAATGCCTTTTGCGCGCACAAAATGCACACGCTCGTGTAAATCAGGCCTAAAAGCCAAATGGCGCTCCCTCCCTTCTGAGCCCCACAGTGTGCCGAAACAGCTGTTTACTTCCACATATATGACATTGCAATACCCAGTAAAACCCTTTTAACAATTTTTGGGGGGTGTGTCCCCAGTGGCACAAGCTGGGTGCGACATATTTGCCACTGAAATGGCATATCTAGGGAAAAATGTTAATTTTTACTTTTCACCATCCGCAGCGCAATCTTTTATGGAAAAGGACTGTAGGGTGAAAATGCTCACTATACCCCTTAATAAATGTCTTGAGGGGTGTAGTTTCCAAAATGGGGTCACTTCTCATGGGTTTCTTTTATTATTTCACATCAGAGGTCTGCAAATGTGAACCAATACTTTATAAATCACCAAATTAGGCCTCAATTTTACATGGTGCTCTTTCACTCCTGAGCCCTGTCGATCGTCCAGGCAAAAGATTAGGGCCACATGTAGGGTATTTCTAAAAACGGGAAACCCAGCATAATAATTTGAGCGCTGCCTTTTCATGGTGGCACAAGCTGGGCACCACATATTTGCATATCTATGGAAAAATTCCCATTTTCACTCTGCAACATCGGGTGCACACTAATTTCTACAAAACACCTGCAGGATTAACATGCTCACTAACTACACCCCTAGGTGAATACCTTGAGTGGTGTAGTTTCCAAAATGGGGTCATTTCTGGGGGCCTTTTCACTGTTTTGGTTCCACAGGGGCTTTTATGCGACATAGCGACAAGAAAGCAATCTAGCAAAATCTGCACTCTAAAAGCAAATGGCGCTCCTTCCCTTCTGAGCCCTACTGTGTGCCCAAACAGCCGTTTATGACCACATATGGAGTATAATTTGTTAGCTAAAGCTACGTCTTATTGAAGAAAAAATTTTTTTTTTCCAATTTTCACTGCCCAATTCTAATAAAATCTATGAAACACCTATGGGGTCAAAACGCTCACTACAACCCTAGATGATACCTCAAGTGGTGTGTTTTCGTAAATTAAGTCACTTTTGAGGAGTTTCCACTGTACTGGTACCTCGGGGGCTTTGCAAAAACGACATGGTGCCAAATAAACCAATCCAGCAAAATCTGTACTCCAAAAGCAAAATGGCGCTCCTTCTCTTCTGAGCCTTGCCGTGTGCCCAAACAGAAGTTTATGCCCACATATGGGGTATTTCCGTATTTTGTATTAGTTTCTTTACAAATGTTAGGGGGATTTTTTTTCTTTATTCCTTGTGAACATTATTTTTTTAGCTTAAAGGGAATGTGTCACTAGAAATTTTTTTTTTTAGTTAAACGGTTAGTGTATAAATGATTAAACATTGTTCTTATTTTTTCACGAGTCAGGAAATATTATAAATTAGATTCTAATTTATAACATTTCCCTGTGCTGGTCACTAGAGGGAGCAATTCCAAAAATTGCAGCATTAGCATGTGGTAAAGCAACCACATTGCTTTATGCTGCAAAATTTGGGAAGACACACTCGCTCTAGCATCCTCAAAAAATCCCCCCTCCTTTATCCCGGCTAGTGCCAGGAGAAAGGAGGGGATTGAATGTTCAAACCTCCTACACTGTGTGTCGCCATTTTTTGAGCGAATACACAGTGTAGTAGGCTTACATACAGTGGTAATCACACAGTAAAACACGAACACACACAGACATAACTTAGCTGCTCCTACCGCCGCCGCTCCCTCTGGTCCGTCCGCTCCCTCCGCTCCTAGTGCTTGCTTCAGAACACATATCCGGAAGCCGCGACCGGAAGTAGTAATCTTACTGTCCGGCCGCGGCTTCCGGTCCACAAGAAAATGGCGCCGGATGTCGCTCGGCCGAAGACTTTCCATTTGGACAGTGTGGGAGCGGTGCATGCGCCGTTCCCACATTGACGGCGTACACCATAGTGAATGGAACGGCTCCCGTTCGCATTCTCTACGGGGATGTATGTGCCGTATTCCATGTCTGTATGTGTCGTTAATCGACACATACAGAGATGAAAAAAAAATGGCAGCCCCCATAGAGAAGAAAAAGTTAGAAAATAAAAAGAAGTAAAACACAAACACACAAATAAATAAAAATAAAAAATGTAATAAAACACTAAAAGCAAATTAAACTACATCTTATTGGAAAAATTAAAAAAAATTCACATCCAAATTCTAATAAAATCTATGAAACACTTGTGGGGTCAAAATGCTAACTACACCCCTAGATGAATTCCTTGTGGGGTGTAGTTTCCAAAATGGAGTCTTTTTTGGGGTGTTTCCTTTGTTTTGGCATCATAAGACCTCTTCAAACCTGACATGGTGCCCCAAAATCCTACAGGTGCTTCTTTGCTTCTGAGGCCTGTGCTTCAGTCCAGTGGCACAATGTATATGGCTATATCATATTAAGATGTAGGCCCCTGAATGAACTGAGCCAATAGTTTTGTGTATATATATATATATATATATATATATTTTATTATTATTTTTATGTTTGCTATATAGAATTGTATAAAAAAAATTTTGGGGATAAGGTCTTCTTTATACCCACTTTGTATATTCATGACACTTCCGAGCCTTGACACTGGAAGGGC
The DNA here is from genome assembly GCF_050947455.1 of Rhinoderma darwinii. Taxonomy (NCBI): domain Eukaryota; kingdom Metazoa; phylum Chordata; class Amphibia; order Anura; family Rhinodermatidae; genus Rhinoderma; species Rhinoderma darwinii. Next base: position 50,885,454 of record NC_134699.1, read on the forward strand.
CATCTATTTATATATTTCTCCTTTGTTTATATTGCACATGCACGTGTACATTCGCTCCGATCCGCGCCTTCTCCGTCCCTTGACGGAGCGTGCACCATTCTGACGCCGACTGATGAATCAGTCATTTGCTGTTGCTTGCAGGTTTCAACCGTCATCAGGGTGCTCCCTCTTGCGTGTGCTCCTGACTGATTGATGGGGCATGCGCACTGGTGATCTTCCGGATGCCGGCAGACCACTCGGGCAAGTCACTCCCTCAGCACATACAGTCCTCAGGACCCAGGTAGAATGAACTATTTGTACAAGGTACTGGTGATGGGAAGCATCAGGGCGTTATAGGCGATGCGGCACACAACGTTCTGATACTGGACGTATTGTGCTGCGTTGCATACACCATTTTGGCGCTACTCAGTCTTAAGAATGTTGTATGCGCTGAAGGGGCGGGGTTACTCGCTCCAAACCATGCGGCATATGGGCTAGCCAATACAACAGTGGGCGTGTTCACAGAGATTTCCTATAGTGAAACACTAGGAAGGTGTGGTTTGAATAATCCAAGTGAGCGAGGGCGTGGCTTATGCTCGCACCATGTAATTCGGTACGGTTACATCTAGAATGGAGTTGTTCCTGTATGGCGTTCTCTACAGAGGGGGACTCTGTATGGCGTTCTCTACAGAGGGGGCTGTATGGCGTTCTCTACAGAGGGGGGGCTCTATGGCGTTCCCTACAGGTGGGGAGCTGTAGGGCGTTCTCTACAGGGGGGGGCTGTATGGCGTTCTCTACAGGGGGGGCTGTATGGCGTTCTCTACAGGAGGGGGCTGTATGGCGTTCTCTACATGGGGGGGCTGTATGGCGTTCCCTACAGGGGGGCTGTATGGCGTTCCCTACAGGGGGGCTGTATGGCATTCCCTACAGGGGGGGCTGTATGGCGTTCCCTACGGGGGGCTGTATGGCGTTCCCTACGGGGGGGGGGGCTGTATGGCGTTCCCTACGGGGGGCTGTATGGCGTCCCCTACGGGGGGGGGCTGTATGGCGTCCCCTACGGGGGGGGCTGTATGGCGTCCCCTACAGGGGGAGGCTGTATGGCGTCCCCTACAGGGGGAGGCTGTATGGCGTCCCCTACAGGGGGGGGCTGTATGGCGTCCCCTACAGGGGGGGGCTGTATGGCGTCCCCTACAGGGGGGGGCTGTATGGCGTCCCCTACAGGGGGGGGCTGTATGGCTTCCCCTACAGGGGGGGCTATATGGCGTCCCCTACAGGGGGGGGCTGTATGGCGTCCCTTACAGGGGGGGCTGTATGGCGTCCCTTACAGGGGGGGCTGTATGGCGTTTCCTACAGGGGGGGCTGTATGGCGTTCTCTACAGGGGGGGCTGTATGGCGTTCTCTACAGGGGGGCTGTATGGCGTTCTCTACAGGGGGGGCTGTATGGCGTTCTCTACAGGGGGGGCTGTATGGCGTTCTCTACAGGGGGGGCTGTATGGCGTTCTCTACAGGGGGGGCTGTATGGCGTTCTCTACAGGGGGGGCTGTATGGCGTTCTCTACAGGGGGGCTGTATGGCGTTCTCTACAGGGGGGGCTGTATGGCGTTGTTATAGGGAGGTTCATGTTCTCAGTCAAGACTGTGGTTGTAATAGGGAGGTTCATGTTCTCAGTATAGACTGTAGTTATTATAGGGAGGTTCGTGATCTCTGTATAGACTGTGGTTGTTATAGGGAGGTTCATGTTCTCACTCAGTATAGACTGTAGTTGTTATAGGGAGGTTCATGATCTCAGTATAGACTGTTGTTGTTATAGGGAGGTTCATGATCTGTGTATAGACTGAGGTTGTTATAGGGAGGTTCATGATCTGTGTATAGACTGAGGTTGTTATAGGGTGGTTCATGATCTGTGTATAGACTGTGGTTGTTATAGGGAGGTTCTTGTTCTCAGTATAGACTGTTGTTGTTATAGGGAGGTTCATGATCTGTGTATAGACTGAGGTTGTTATAGGGAGGTTCATGATTTGTGTATAGACTGTGGTTGTTATAGGGAGGTTCATGATCTGTGTATAGACTGTGGTTGTTATAGTGAGGTTCATGATCTTAGTATAGACTGTGGTTGTTATAAGGAGGTTCATGATCTGTGTATAGACTGAGGTTGTTGTAGGGAGGTTCATGTTCTCAGTATAGACTGAGTTTGTTATAAGGAGGTTCATGATCTGTGTATAGACTGAGGTTGTTGTAGGGAGGTTCATGATCTGTGTATAGACTGAGGTTGTTGTAGGGAGGTTCATGATCTGTGTATAGACTGAGGTTGTTATAGGGAGGTTCATGTTCTCAGTATAGCCTATAAAAAAAAACAGTGGGCCTTCCAACCCAGCTAATGCTAGGCTGCGGCTGCTTTATTGTATCTGGCTTGTTATGAAAAATGGGGAGCCCACGTTGCTTTTTTTTTAAATTATTTATTTAAAAAACAAACAAAACAACGTGGGGTCCCCCCCATTTTTCATAACCAGCCAGATACAATAAAGCAGCCTAGCATTAGCTGGGTTGGAAGGCCCATTGTTTTGGGGCTTTTCCAGCCTAATATTAGCATGCAGCCACCCCAGTAGCTGACCATCACTACAGATGGTCGGGTACTGGATTGTACCCGGCTCTTCCCGGCACCCCTAGTGGCAATGGGTACCGGGGTAATAATGGGGGGGTTAGTGTTAGCTTCTTCACCGGCTAATATTAAGCCCCGCCTTAGCAAAAGACGCTGTCAATCAGCCAACCACCCTTACTAAGGCCTCATGTACACGACCGTATTTTTTTCCCTCCCGTAAATACGGGTCCGTTGTCACACGTTTTTACCCCGTATTTACAAACCCGTAAAAAAAGGGGGGGGGCTTGAAATGATGTCACATGATCGCTCAGACGCCATTTTCTCTGCTTCTCTTTATTCAAAAATTGAAATCCCCTGACGTCGCCTAGCAACGCTCCCGTAATTACGGGTGCACACACGTAGCCACTCATAAGTACAGGAGCCCCATAGACTTCTATGGGCTGCCAGTGCCCTAATTACCGCCTGAAAAAGGACATGTTCTATATTTTTCAATGGTCCGGACACCTTCCCGTACGCAAACGGTAAGGTACTCGTGGCCAATAGAAGTCTATGGGCCCGTAATTATAAAATAAACTAAAAACTGCTTCCTTTCACTTATTAATGTGAGGCACGAGGTATTCTGAATTATGTGCCTCCACGTGCCTCACATTAATAGTAATTTACCCCATCATGTACCTCACACATTAACCCAATGTTGTCCATTGTGATGGAGGAGAATGATCGTGTTAATTACTATTAATGTGTGGCACATGGAGGTTCAGAATTTATCACACCAGGCGTCTCACATCACGGAAGAACTTTTTATTTTTATTATTGTTGGCAAAAGTATCGAGAATTGCAACACTACAAGACGTATCGGTATCGAAGTCCAAATTGTGGTATCGTGACAACCTGGTGGGTAAAACACTGGATTAATGAAGTTAGTAAAAATAAAAGCCCCAAAAAAAAGTCACACGATCGCTGACAACTCTGTGAGCAGAACATCAGACCTACCAGGAGCAGCTCCATCCTATTCTGCAGACTATCACTCTCCTCAGCAGCCTCATCCTGCAGATCATCACCCCACTGCCTTACACCCCTTCCAACATGAAGTCCCACGTAAACATCACTCCCCTTCAACATATAGTCCCATGTAAACATCACTCCCCTTCAACATATAGTCCCATGTAAATACATTACGCTGCTCCAACACACAGTCCCATGTAAATACATAACGCTCCTCCAATAGAGTGGCATATAAATACAATACGCGCAGGCAGAGGTGTAGCTAACGGCTCATGGGCCCCAATGCAAAAATTCTTGTCATGGCCGACTGCCCGCAGCTTTCAGCTGCATCGCTGGGTCTACAAAGTGACCCAACAATGCAGCACTAGCAGCCAGGTCTTAAACCGTCAGCGGCAATAGCCCCAATACATATGCCCCCCCACCCAAAAAAAGGCGTATATGATATATATATATATAGGAGGCAGCATATCTATAGCACTCTGACCCTATAGCTATGGATAGGTTTAGATACAGTGGCTCAGCAAACAGTATCACACATGATCGGTTTAGGCCTAATTCACGCAAGCGTGTTCAGTCCGTGATATACGGTCTGTACGTCAGCCGCATTTCCCGGTCCGAACACACTGCAGGGAGCCGGGCTCCTAGCATCGTAGTTATCTATGACGCTAGGTGTCACTGCCTCATTAGCCATTTTATGGAAAAAAAAAAATGGCGTCATCGAAGTAGTTCAACAACCGAATCTGTCCAAAAAAGAAAAAAAAAAGCATTAGTAAAACATGTGGCAGGCTTAGATACAGAGACCAGCAGACAGTAAGGCCCACGTAAACGCATTGCACCCCTCCAACATACAGCCCCACGTAAACGCATTACACGCCCCCAACATTCAGGCCCACGTAAATGCACCTGTGCAACATAGTCTCTTGTAAAATACCTCACTCAGTGCAACATACAGTCCAATGTAAACAGCACACTCCCTCCAACAGACTGTCCCATGTGAATACTCCCCTGCCCTCCCTTGTAAATACCTCACTCCCTCCTTTCAGACTCCTAACATATATTGCTATAAAGAACTCCCTGACTCCCGCTCTTCACCTGCTCCACCCACGTCCAAAATGGAGGTTCCTGTTCACTGTAACGCGCAAAGTGGGCGGTCCTGGTCATTCTCCCGATAGACTCCGCCCCTTCCAGTGACATCACACCTACCAGGAGCAACTCCATTCTAGACACGAACCATTCGGTACCGGTGCTGTGTCCGGCGGAGTGTGGAAAGCAGCGGGGGAGCTGAGGACGTGGGAATAACGGTGAAGGGAAATCTGGAGAATATAAAGGTAAAGGGGAGGCAGAGGGTCATGGGTGGACACGTGTCATGGAGTTACATCAGACACGTCACTCCTATGTCAACTGTGATTTGCTTGTAGTCGTAATGTTGTCATTGACGTCACGTGCGGCAGGATTGCATCATGCTGAGTAGTAACGTTACTTCCCGGCCATGTATGATCTGACACTAGTGATGTGACAGTCAGTCCTAAACCGCATGTAGTACAGTGCACGGCGGCGGTCTGCAGCCCGCGGCTCTCCAGCTGCTGTGAAACTACAACTCTCAGCATGCCACGTCAGGTTTACGCTGCTAAGGCTGGATTCAAACTTTGCGAATTTGTTGTAGATTTTCATGCAGGTTTTTAAACCAAAGCCAGAAGTGGTTTGGACAGGAATGGGAAATATAAGGGTCAGTTCACACTGAGTTTTTTTTTGCGCTGATTTTGACCCTGCATCGCAATCCGTGCCAAAAAACAGCCAAAACTGTCCCTCATTGATTTCAATCAGAGGCAGAGACGTTTTTATTCCTGGGTGGCTTTAGGCCGCTCGCGGAAGAAAAAAGCAGCATGTTCTTTCTTTCCACGGTTTCCGCCTCTGACCTCCCATTGAAATCAATGGGAGGGAGAAAAAACCTGCGACGCTAGTTCCTGAGCTTTTTTTGCTGCGTTTTTTTGCCCGCAGTTATTGCATTAGCGTCAATGGCCACGGGCAAAAATCCCAGTGAAAAAGACGGAAAAAAAAACAAAACGCAGGCAGTTAAAAATCCTGAAGGAATTCTGAGGCAGATTTTTTTCTGCCTGCAAAAAACTCCCATGTGAACAGCGACTTAAAGAAAAATTTATACTTCCTCCTCATGGATCTACTTTTGAATTTGACTGAAAAATCTGCATCAAATACGCAAAGTGTGAATCCAGTTGTAGTTTCACATCAGCCAGAATGTTACAGGGTGCAGATCACATGTGGAGATCTAGGCAAATATGAGACTTGTGATTTATCTGTACAAATCTATTAAAAGGGAGACGTATCCACAGGATATGCCATAAGTGTAAGATAGATGTGGGACCCACCTCTGGGACCCGCACCTATCTCTAGAATGGGGACTCCTAAACCCCGTTCTACCGCTCTGTGTTGTGGCTGCAGCGTGTGATTCCCGACCATGAATTACGGAAGCAGCATAACTCGCTGCGCTGTTTCCGTAAGTCCCATAGTAGTGAATATCCGTTACGGAAGTAGAGTAGAATGCGAGCTGCGCTGTTTCCGTAACTACCACTCATTTCTATAGGACTTACGGAAACTGCTGGCAAGTAAAGTTGTTAACTCTCATCTAGAGCATGAGCCTCCGTTGCACTGGCCAGTGAATTGCTGTGTCTGCTGTTTCCATTGGAGATGGCTGCACGGTGCTTGGCGCGTACATGTCACGCTGCAGGACTGGAGTCAGATGTGCTGTGCCAGGCTGGCTACCTGGTGGTAAGACATGTCTGATTCGGGTACTGTTAGGGCCAGTTCACACTGAGGTTTTTTTTGGCGTGGAAACCACGTCGAAAAACGGCCGAAAATGCCTCCCATTGATTTCAATGGGAGGCGGACGCGTTATTTTACCGCGAGCGGGAAAAAACGCTCGCGGTAAAAAGAAGCGTCATGCCCTATCTTCGGGAGGTTACTCCTCTGACCTCCTATTGACATCAATGGCAGGCAGAGAAAGCTCATTTCACAGAGTTTTTTGCCCGTAGCACTCAATGGGCACAAGTGAAAAACATCGCGAAAATCGCGGCAAACGGCGTGCAGGAAGGTCAAAATCTGCCTCAAAATCCCAAATGGAATTTTGAGGCAGAATTTTCCTCCTGCAAAAAACTCAGTGTGAACACAGCCTCGGGCACCTTTTGGGCACAGTGTTTACCTTTGCTGGTGTTTGCTGTATAACTGTGTGCACTGATCACATATTACATGTCCACTTAACAGGTCCGTTTCAAGCTGTCTGATCTGTAGTCGCTGACTTTGTGACCGCTGTATTGATCGTACCAAAGACCATCATGAGTGTGGGCTTTATTGGCGCAGGACAGCTGACCTATGCCCTAGTCAGGGGCTTCACTGCAGCAGGTATAGAATTAATTTATTCATTTTGTACTCTGAGGCGGAGGTTTAACTTTATGGCACCCAGTATAGATTAGGAAAACTGCCTCCCCAGCTGCCCCTCCTCATCAACTAGGGGGCGCCACTGCTACGCTCTGTGGCTGACGCTGATCCATTACATTATGTGTTTCTCAGAGAGCATACAAAGCATAAGCTGCACCCGTTGTAGTCACTTTATTTGACCTTCAGCATAAAGCAGCGTGATCCTAAGGCCGAATTCAGACGACCGTAGTGTACGTCCGTGTGACGGCCGTTAAAACAACAGCCGTCACACGGGTGCATGTATTTCAATGGGGCCGTTGTTTCAACGGACCATGTGAAGGGTCTGTTGAAAAATAGAAGGTGTCCTATTTACTTCCATTTTCACGGATCCCTCGATAGACTCAAATCTATGAGGGATCTGTGAAAACCGGACCCGCACGGGTGCAACTCAAACGGTAAATTCGTCATTTTTTTTTTCCCCCAACATTTTGAAGAATACGAAGCACACACACATGCAGCAGCGGTTTTAAACCAAGCTTGAATTCTGAGTAAATAAAGAGGGTCCACAACAATGTCTTCTTGGTCGTAGTTCTGTATTTCTCCCCAGTTGTGATGGTCATGTCTCTTGTTACAGGGGTATTGGCAGCACACAAGATCACTGCAAGCTCCCCGGAAACTGATCTGCCCACTGTGGCCAGACTGAGGGTGAGTGAAATTGTCGTCATCATCATCTGCGGAGATGTGAATAATGACTGTGTCATGCCCTCTTCCCCCAACACCCAGAAGAGATGAGCAGGGGTGTGCGGGATCAGTCTGGATTATGATGTAAACCTAGCCCCAGCCATTCACTGCCTGGCTGTAATAAGCATTATTAAACTTGTATTCGGAGCATTGGCATATACGGCCACTATTCTGATGGCACTATCTTGCCGCGGCTTTATGTTGCCTGAATTTTTTTTTTACTTTTAACACTTTAGACATGGCAAGAAACAGATGGAGATTCAGGGATGGTATGAGACAAATAGAGCACCAAACCCTTTTTCGTTATATTAAATTAGTTATCTGGGTTTTGAAAATTTTGGGGTAATGGCTGCAAATGAGAAAAATAAGCAAAAAAAGCAGTACTTGCCTATCTCACACCCCGGCGATCCGGCGCTGATGCTCTGACGGCACTCCCGGTGATTGTTGGCATGCACGCATCGTGTGACCGCTGCAGCCAATCGGACGGCTCAGCGGTCATTAGTCACCACCGAGTCCTCTAAATGTTTTCTGCGGTCACATGCTACGTGCATATCAACAATCACCGAGAGTCTCGCCGGAGCGTCAGCGCTGGATCGCCGGGGGGGTGGGATAGGTAAGTACTGCTTTTTTTTTGCATATTTTTCTTGTTTGCAGCCATTACCCCCAACATTTTTAAAACCCGGATAGCCCTTGTAATAAAAACCTATTCCTTTCATGTATAGAATTAAAGTGTAGCTAAACGTTTGACAAACTTCTGACATGTCATAAGGTTGGATTGGTGGGGTCCGAGCACTGAGACCCCCACCAATCGCTAGAACGAAGCAGCTGAAGTGTTCGTGTGAGCGCTCAGCCGCTTCGTGTCTGTTCGGCTTTTTCCGGAAATAAATGTATCGGCATACGGACTCAATATAAAGTCTATGAGCCTGTACTCCGATACATCGGTTTTCCGGAAAAAGCCGAACAGACACGAAGCGGCTAAGCGCTCACACAGCGAGCACTTCATTCTAGCGATTGGTGGGGGTCTCAGTGCTCGGACCCCCACCAATCCAAACTCCGGACATGTCAGAAGTTTGTCAAACGTTTAGCTACACTTTAATTTCTAAAAACATTAATATAGCGATGGGTACTCTATAAGAACTCCATGTTGGTGGGCTGGGTGTATTTTTATGACCGCTGCACTATGATTGGCTGGGCTATACGTTCTTTAGGGCCACCTTGGCACTTTATCACATTGGCACTGCTCAGATAGTTGCCGGTCCTGCCACTTCAGAGAGTCCCGAGATCAACTTGAATTAAGAGGGCACCTTTTTATAATTGGGCAGATATAATTTTTTTTTATAAGGATATTAAAAATTCCTTTAACATTATGTTAGCTTAACTTTCACTAGTTACCGATAAGCTCCAGACTGGGATATTTCCAGGTTAATCAATGTTTATTGGGGCAGTAAACCGAATAGATAATACAGCAGTACAGAAGCCAACCCCGGTCAACCAACCATAAAGCGTCTTCTTCAGCGCTCTTTACCCTATAATAGCATTACAACTCCTCATGCATCAAGTTCATTCCAAACCAGATTTCACTCAATCCCAGAATTTGACTTGGTCTAGGCACAAATATTCTCTATGATCATGTCAAACCACAAATTACAAGGAAATTCCACCAAAATACATAATTCCATAATTCTCCTATCACATTGTTGTTTGATTCCTGGTTACCTGAGCAGCCAACTAAACGCTGATCAGATGTTCCCTAGAGGCACACACCTAATAATTATATATATATATATATATAAGCATCCCATCAAGAAATAGATCATAATCCCAGCTAATCAATTTTTTAAGTAAATCTAGGTCCCCACCGCCCCAAAGAACCCAAAACGATTGTAATGCCCAATCTACAGGAATAGACTAGTAATAGCTCTATGGCGGCAAGGGGTGGCAGACTGTGACAAACATAAGACCACTACATTAAAAATATCCAGATTTTCCATATTCTTCTTATCAAGTTTTTTCCCTGGTTTTTGAGAGGGGAGGGAGCACGTCCCTTGCATGTAAGTCCTAGCGTTCGTAGCCAGAACTGCCTAGACCTGGTGTTCGTAATGCGGATGAGAATATTACATTAAGACCTAAATAATGTAAGATATAATGTTCGTAAGTTGCAATGTTTATTAATTTAACTTTTTTGTATTCCCAGAAACTTGGTATAAATTTCACCACCAGTAATAAGGACACGGTGAAGAACAGTGATGTCATCTTCCTGGCTGTAAAACCTCCTATCATTCCCTTTGTGCTAGATGAGATTGGTTCTGATATTGAGGATCGTCACATGGTTGTGTCCTGTGCGGCTGGCGTCACTATTAGCACCATTGAGAAGGTGACGTCATTCTGAACAGCCGGTTTCCACGTTCTACTAAATCTAGATGCCCTTTGTATTAGTAAAGCCTGTGACGTGTATCTGAGGGGCAAACATAAATAGGGGTTTGCAAGTGCGTTGGTGCCCATAACGGAGACCGCAAAGTGCCCCTGATTCTACATAAGTGACATACACTTTTACATGGGTTGATTTTAGGCTTAGTGGTAGTATTCCTGCCATACTCCTGGTAGTCTAGAGTGGTAGTATTCCTGCCATACTCCTGGTAGTCTAGAGTGGTAGTATTCCTGCCATACTCCTGGTAATCTAGAGTGGTAGTATTCCTGCCATACTCCTGGTAGTCTAGAGTGGTAGTATTCCTGCCATACTCCTGGTAGTCTAGAGTGGTAGTATTCCTGCCATACTCCTGGTAGTCTAGAGTGGTAGTATTCCTGCCATACTCCTGGTAGTCTAGAGTGGTAGTATTCCTGCCATACTCCTGGTAGTCTAGAGTGGTAGTATTCCTGCCATACTCCTGGTAGTCTAGAGTGGTAGTATTCCTGCCATACTCGTGGTAGTCTAGAGTGGTAGTATTCTTGCCATACTCGTGGTAGTATTCCTGCCATACTCGTGGTAGTATTCCTGCCATACTCCTGGTAGTCTAGAGTGGATTATAAAATAATCCTGGACTTTAAAAAAATCTTTACTAGGGCAGGGGATACTATAAAATAGTAAACCCCTGAAATGCATCTCTCCCTGTACAAGTGCAGCGGCCCTGTTCTTCACCGTACCAGTCTAGGATGCAACTGCAGTGGATAAGTCACAAATGTCTAAGATGGGATGACCCCTTTAATTCAAAATTGAATTCATATGCGGTGAGTTCCCCCTAAAGTTGCAGTCACATGCGTCAGATTTTGTTTTAGACATTTTTGCAACTGAAAATCAGTAGCATTGATCTGAATGGGCTTGTTTCTGCAGCACGTCTATGGATTTCTGCAAGTTCCAGTTGGATGAAGAACTGTTTTTCAGTATCAGAAATTTCTGCAACAAAATCTGCCGCATTTGACTGCACTCTGAGGCCTAGCTTAGGCCCCATGCACACGACCGTATTTTTGCCGCCCGTTTCTTTATAAAAAATCTGCATCATATTACAGTAGCAGCAAGGTGGACAAAATGTCAACAAATCTCATGCACATGCTGCAAAAAAAAAAATCTGCTGAGAAAAGTTTCATAAATTGACCTATGGTGCGTTGTTTTTTTAATCTGCAGCATGTCAATTTATGCTGTGGAATCGCTGCACTTTTGTTGCAGTTTTCCCTATTTAGTCCAATAGAGAGGTAAAAGCCGCAACTAATAGCAAACGTTATTATTCTTGCAGCGGAAAAGCTGCGATACCGCCGCAAAAATCGCAAAGGCTTTAGCAGTCACATGGGCTGCAGCGTCATCACAGGAGGCCGGGCTGCAGGGAGAACAGAGGGATGCGTCACTTGCAACGTCAGTGATGTAAATTATTTTTTTTTTTTCATCTGTTTTCCGCAGTGGCGATTCCAGACAAATCTGCACCACAATTTGGTGGTTTTTGTTGTCCGGAATTCCCTGTGGGTTCTCTAGTTCTCGGTGTACTCTTACACTGCGTATGCGACCTGTGGGAGAAATAATTTCAGACTTCATGTGATTATTTTTCTTGAACTACTCAGAGGAAGGGGTCTCCAGGTACTAAGTGGATAGATATATATACACACTCACACCATATATAATGAGATGCTCCGTCAGTAATTTACGGACGTCTCCTACATCACAGTCTCCTATTCAGACACCCCAGCTGTATTCCCATTATCTGTAACATGAGGTTCTCAATTGCCCGTCTCATCCCTTGTTAATGCTCCTGTAACTTTACAGAAACTGACCGTCTTCCATCCAGCTCCAAAAGTGATTCGCTGTATGACCAATACTCCTGTGATCGTGCGAGAGGGGGCCACAGTGTACGCCACGGGGACCCACGCAGAGGTGGAAGATGGGAAGCTTCTAGAACAGTTGATGCAGAGTGTGGGCTTCTGTACTGAGGTGGAGGAAGACTTAATAGATGCCGTTACAGGACTGAGTGGAAGTGGGCCGGCTTATGTAAGTGAAACCCAAGGGTCAGAGTGGCCATTATTAATTCTGATCGACATTAGATTAGGGTTTCCTCACCTTGCAATGCTTTTTGTGGTCGCAGTGGCGGGCTAAGCTCTGTTGGAGCAAATGGCAGAGCTAGCAAAACAGGAGCTTTTCCTCGGGTCACTAGTTCACCAATGGTGACCTGTACTACAATAAGAAGCATGCGCTGGAGAGGAAAGCAACCAGTCGATGACCACCTCTTCTTCCTCCTGGCTGTGTCAGTTGCAGTTTCTGGGGGCTGTATTCACTTTGACCACAATTTTTGTTTTTATTGTTTACCCTGAGAGCTTCAACTAAAGGGGACGAAAAAAAAAAAAAAAAAGCGATGTGATAATAAAGTAGTAGTGCAAAACCTTAATGTTGTGCGACTTGAGGCTGGCTTCCCCTAAAATGGCTATGGGTAAATTACAAATTGGTACAAACTGATGAGTAATGGGAAATATTTAACATTATTAAATGTCGCATGTGGGAAAGCAAAATATTGCCTCACTTATTTTTCGGCAATGCCTCTCCGTAAAAAACAAATGTATGGTTACCCTTTATTATATTAACGTCTTCGCGCGCCCAGATGTGCTATTATTTTGGAGCTCACTCCATATGCTGCGGGTCTCGGCTGTATTTTACAGCGGGCACCCGGGACTAACAGCCAGGAGCAGCGATCGCACTGTTCCTGGCTGTTTAAGGGGGCGCCCCCCCAGCAACCGGATCGGGGGGTTGACGACTATTGTCATGGCAGCCCAGGGGCCTAATGAAGGGCTGCCTTCACTCTGCCTCTGTTAAGCCCTGCACGTGGCAAGGCTTAACAGAAGCCTGTAAAAATAACAATATACTGCAATACATTAGTATTGCAGTGTATTGTGTCAGTGATCTAACGATCGCTGGTTGAAGTCTTCTAGGGGGCCTAATAAAGTGTGTAAATAAAATAAAGTGGAAAGTTTTTAGTAGTGAAAAGAAATATTAAAAGTTCCCATTTTTCCCCTAAAGTAATGTAAAAAGTAAACAATTGCTATCGCTGCGTCCGTAAAAGTCGGAACTACTACAATATAGCGTTATTTAATGCGCACGGTGAACGTCGTAAAAATAAAAATGTAAAACGCCAAAATCGTTTTTTTTGTCAACTTAGCTTTAAAAAAAAAAACTGATCAAAGTTTTGTACCAATAAAAATTAGCTAGTCCCGCAAAAACTAAGCCCTCACACCGCTCAATCGGTGAAAAAATAAAACGTTATTTCTCTCAGAATGTGGCGACAACTATTTATTTTTATTTTTTTTAACAAAAAGCTTATCAATAAAAGTAGTAAGATATAAAAAAAAAAAAAACTAAACTACAAATTTGGTATCGCCGTAATCGTATTGTGCCACAGAATAAAGATAAGTTGTCGTTTTTACCGCATGTGAAAGCTGTAAAAACGAAACCCCAATAAACAATTGAGGAATCAGTTTTTTCCAACTTCAGCCTGCAAACAGTTTTTCCCAGTACATTATATGGAACTATAAATGGTACCAAAAGAAACTACAACTCCACCTGCAAAAAATAAGAGCTTACACCACTCTATTGACGGAAAAATAAAAAAAACTTATGGCTCTTGGAATGCAGAAAAATAAAAAAATTGCTCAGTCCCGAAAGGTTTAAGTTGTATGACTGAAATTGTGCCCCCCACCACTCCACATAGAACTGCACCCTTGCCAAGCGCCACCATTATGCCGTAAATGTGCAGCCATTTTTTGTACACTTTTTATTTTGTGGTCCTGACAACCCTTGTCTTCAGTTTCTGAGATAAGACGCAGTTGTCATGTTGGTTAATTTCTGTCACCTGGCCACCCATAGAGTTAAAGAGATGTAAGTCAGTGGTGGAATCAGTGCAGAAGGAAGTAGCTAGCTTCTCCTTCCGTTTGGGTTTGAAATACGTAGCTTCAGCCTGCGAGAAGCTCAATATGAAGAAAGTGGAAATATGGGATTGCTATCAAATAAATATATTTAGTTTGTCATTGATACAATTGCTTTTCTTCTTTTTTTTTTTTTCCCCTCAGGCCTTCACCGCCCTGGATGCACTTGCAGATGGAGGGGTAAAGATGGGCCTTCCCAGGCGACTTGCGGTTCGTCTTGGAGCTCAGGCCATGCTGGTTAGTATAGTCCTCTACATTTTCCTGTTCAGCCTCATATTTTTTTCGAAAAAAAAAAAGTTGATATAAAAGATACTTGTGCTTTATCAGGGAGCAGCAAAGATGCTTTTGGAATCCGAGCAGCATCCAGGGCAGTTAAAGGACAATGTGTGCTCACCAGGGGGCGCTACCATTCATGCTCTGCACTTTCTGGAGAGTGGAGGATTCCGTTCCCTTCTCATCAATGCCGTGGAGGCATCTTGCATCAGAACCAGGTAATAATGCTGTTCAGAAAGTTGCCTTCTATATTTCATGTCTCTTACGAGACAGTTATTAACCCCTTAGTGACCACTAATACGCCTTTTTACGTCGGTCACTAATGGGCTTTAGGCTAGGCTGACGCCTTTTCACGTCAGCCTAGTCTAAGTCCTGCACGGGTCTCCCGTGCAGGCAGGAGCCGGGGCTCTGCTGTCTGATGACAGCTGAGCTCCTGCTCCAACGCCCGCGATCGAAGTTTACTTCGATTGCGGCCGTTTAACCCGTTAAATGCCGCCGTCAATAGCGACCGCTGCATTTAACTTTGTTTACAGAGGGAGTGCGCTCCCTCTGTCACCCATCTGCGGCCCGCGAATGAAATCGCGGGTCTCCGTTGGGGTGTCATGGCAGCCGGGGGCCTGATAAAAGCCCCCAGGTCTGCCCTGGACATATTCCTGTTAGGACGCGCCGGAGGCACGTCCTAACAGATTGCCTGTCAGATTTACACTGACAGGCAATAATGCTCTGGTATACGAAGTATACCAGAGCATTATAGCAGCGATCGGAACATCGCACAGTAAAGTCCCCTAGTGGGACTAATAAAATAAGTCATCAAAGTGAAATAAATATTATTAATAAAAAGTACAGTAAAAAAATAAATTTTTTTCCATAAAAAGTGGTTTTATTTAGTAAAAGTGTAAAAAAAAAAAAGTACACATATGTGGTATCGCCGCGACCGTAATGACTCCATTAATAAAGTTAATATGTAATTTAAACCGCAAAGTGAACACCGTAAAAAAAAAACGCAAAAAACCATGGCGAAATTGCCATTTTTTTCCATTGCCCCCCAAAAAAGTCATAAAAATGAATCAATAAGTCCCACGCACCCCAAAACAGTACCATTCAAAACTACGTCTTGTCCCGCAGAAAACAAGCCCAAAAAATCACTACATTGATGGAAAAATAAAAAAATTACGGCTCTTGGAAAGCGACGATGCAAAAGCAAATAATTTTAGTTCAAAAGTGTTTTTATTGTGCAAAAGTCGTAAAACATAAAAAAACCTCTACACATGTGGTATCGCCGTAATCGTACCGACCCATAGAATAAAGGTAACATGTTAATTACGTCGCACAGTGAACGGCGTCAATTTAAAAACGCATAGAACAATGGCGGAATTTCAGGTTTTTTTTTATAATCCCCCCCCAAAAAGGTTAATAAAAGTTAATATAAAAATTATATGTACCCAAAAATGGTGCCATTAAAAAGCACAACTAATCCCGCAAAAAACAAGTCCTCATACAGCTATGTAGACGAAAAAATAAGAACGTTATAGCTCTTTGAATGCGACTATAGAAAAACGAATAAAATAGCTTGGTCATTAGGGCCTAAAATAGGCTGGTCACTAAGGGGTTAAAGTATATTGTACTTATTCCGAGAGTGTGGTATACATGGCCCGTGACACTCTCCGAACACTTCATGTTCACAAATAAGTGTTCTAAAAAATAGTGTTCTTTTTTGCTGACTTACATGAATTTTCGTTCACTGTCCTTCCCCCGTCTTCTGACTTGATGTGAGAAGCTAGGATGGTTTTCTTTTAATAGTCGAAAACATTAAAGTAGTAGACCACCCCTATCCATATGCCCAAATAGAGCCACTTGGCACGTATATTATATACAGTAGATTCTGTTTCAGCTGATCATAGAAAACAGCTTGTATTTACAAAGTCAGGCTCTATTCACACTGCCATTTGGCACTTTTGGCCGCAACAATAGCGCAGCATTTCCTGTTTACATGGTTTCGATTACTCATCCCATCCTATTATTGCTCACACTAAAGTCACTGGAACAATATTAATTTTGTTGATTTTTCAGTGTTTAAAAAAAAAATTTTGAAAACAGACGCTGTCCCATTGCCTTCAGGTCAACTGATGTAAGCGATGACAAATTTTGCATTGCATCAGTTTTAGTTATCCATTAAAGGGGTATTCCCACGTCCAGACTTTTTGGGCAAATGTACAAGATATTTCATAAGAGGCTGATAGGTGGGGGTCCCAGCTAATAGGACTACTGGGTTACATGACCAACATTTGTCTCTTCTATTCTGCTGAACGGGGGTCAGACCTATAAGACATTTATGGCATATCCTATGGCTTTGTTTTAAATGTCTGAAATACCTAAAGTCCGCTCACTTAAGCTCTTCTGTCTCGTGCATCACAGGGAGCTCCAGCTGTACGCAGACCAGGAAAAAATCCCCGCAGCTGCCATCAAGAAGACCACTCTCAGCAGAGTTCAGCAGGAGTCCCCATCAGTTTCCACTGCCTCTCCAGGAGTCAAAGTCAGTCTCTTCAACAAGACCCCAGGAGTAAAGAAGTTCTGAGATATTGTGGAAATCCCGACCGACCAGAGCCATAGACAACTGTACAGAGATGGGAGACTGGCATCGGAGATGTTTGCAGGGGAATGTGTGTCTGGCTGGGAGGAAGGATACTGGTCCATACAACTGGTCCCATAATTGTAACTTTAAAAAAAAAAAATAATAATTAAACCCAAGAAGGTGACTTTTAAAATATTGCAGCTCATTTTATCTTGGTAATCCATCAATTTCCAAAAATGTTGGTAACTCGTACGTTTTAGGGAAGACCATACAATCTATGTGCTATCATGGTGAATGCTATGAGACACCTTTATATCATTTCCCCTTAGATCTTCAAAGAAGACCTCAAAATCTGTACTTACTTTTTGTACGGCTGCCTTGTCTGTGCTTTAAAAAAGCCTCCATCTTGATTCTTAGATTTCTTCAGCTTTCTCTTCCTCTCTGCTTTGCTATCTATCCCATGATGCTTCAGCACAGCATCACATGACCAGCTAAAGACCATACCATTTCTGCATGCTGGGGGACACTGATGATCATCCTCTCTATAGTATCCTAAATAAGCTGAGAAACCATAAGTATACAGACAGGGAGGCTGCACTATATTCTTCTACATTATACCTGTGTGACAGGAACCTGTCTAAGTATCAGTGGTAGCTGATGATATAAGTTTCTGCCCCCCCTGTGTAATACTAGTGTGGTACAGGAACTGCTGAAGCCTGTGAGGGGTGACATATAGATCTCCATAGACTCAAGTAGAGAAAGTAGTCACCGAGCCTGAGTCCCACTGCTGCTAAGCAACCGCCCCAGTCTGATATATAGAGATAGAAGCAGCAAGAAAAATAATAGAAGACATAGAATACCAGAATGGTACACAGGGGAAAGTTTAGTTTTGTCCGGAGTGTCCCTTTAATGCATTAACTCATTTAATGCCAAATCTCTGCACTCCCTTTTACCCCTTAATAACCAGCCCACTTTGCATGACCAAGGATTATTTTTTGTTTTCTCACGGTTGCATTCCAAGAGTCGTAACTTTTTTGGGGGGGGACGAGTTGTATTTTGTAATTGTACTATTTTTAGATGCTTATAATATATAAATTAACTCTTATTAACTTTATTTTAGGAGAGAATTGAAAATAAGCAGCTATTCCAGCATTAATTTTCACGTTATACATTTACGCCGTTTACTATGCAGCGTAAATAACATGTTACCTTTATTCTATGGGTCGGCACGATTACGGGGATACCAATAAAATAAAGGTTTTTTATTTTCCTACGTTTGCACAATAAAAAAAACCTTTTAGAAAAAATTTACTTGTTTTTGCATCGCCGCGTTCCAAGAGACGTAACTTTTCTTTTTCCGTCAATGTTGCCGTATGTGGGCTTGATTTTTGCAGGCCAAGATGTAGTTTTCATTAGTACTATTTTGGGGAACATGGGACTTCTAGATTAACTTTTTTTTATTCTTTATGGGGAGAAAAGAGAATTTTGACGTTTTGTTTTTTTTGGGACGCTGTTCATCCGGCGGGTTTGTGTTCATTTTGTTCCAGTAGTTAATATTGCGGCGATACCATATGCGTATGTGTTATTTGTTTTGACACTTTTACTAAATAAAATCACTTTTGGGGAAAAAGTGGTTTTATTTTTACTGTAAGTTTTATTTTTTATATTAACTTTTTCGGGGGCGCCGATGGAGTGACAGAGGGAGCTTCCTCTCTTTGTCAAACACATTAGATATCGCTATTGACAGCGGCATCTAATGGGTTAAACTGCCAGAATCGGAGAGCTCTTCGATTACGGCAATTGGGGCAGGAGCCAGGCTGTGTATAACAGCCGTGCTCCTGCCGCTGATCGCGTGGGTACAGTGGCAGTACCCACGCGATCAGAGGACGGATATCCGGCCTTCGTCGGAAGGTGGTTAATACACGCAAATAGGAAAATCGGATGTATAGGATTCATTGCGCCATTTTTTTTATATTTACAGTGGTAATGTTATGCTAACCACTTCCTTCATCAAACGGTTTCTTAAGACAATAAAGCTCTTTCATTCTCCCGTGTAAGTAAAACGGACGTTTATTAAATTACACGTGGCATAAGAACAAGGAGACGCATAATATACACCATTCAGCCATAACATTAAAACCACTGACACGTGAAGTGAATAACATACATTTTCTCAGGTGCCTGTCATAGAGTGGGATATATTGGTCAGCAAGTGAACAGTCAGGTCTTGAAGTTAATGTTTAGTAGTCATCAGACCTGGACCACGGAGCAATGGAAGACTGTGGCCTGGGCTGATAAATCACATTTTCTTTTATATCATGTGGATGGCCGGGTGCGTGTATGTCGCTTACTTGGGGGAGAGATGGCACCAGGATGCATCATGGGAAAAAGACAAACCGGCGGAGGTAGTATAATGCTCTGCGGGGAAACATTGGGTCCTGGCGTTCAGAGGGATGTTACGTCATGTACCACCTAAACGCTGTTGCAGACCACTATATCCATATATTAAACACAGTGAATACGGAATAATTAGTATCATCTATGTACAGTAAAACAGGCTGGTTTATTACAGAGCTCCTGTGCAACATTTTTGGTGTGGAACTACAGGTCCCTGCATGGGGTGAGTGCAGTGATCAGGAAATAGTTGCGCTAGTTTTGAAGGTTTTATGTGGGGACTAAAAATGATTAGCGTTGTATTTACGGCAGTATGGGACTACACTCGCTATATACATTCCGGTCCCCCGTCGTGCTGATTCTGAGATTTTCATAGATTTATATAGCGCTGCTGTGGGATCGGCAGTCTAGTTGCACAGCCATCTTTGAGGACAATACGACGCTTCGTCGTGTGACCGGCCCCGCTGCTGTCAATTAGCAGCACGGCCCCTTTCGTCCCTATTATATCCTGGACAGAGGGTAATCTACAGATGTCACAGGGCAGTTCTTACAGTGAATTGTCTCCTAGGCCAATATGGCGGGATTAGGAATTTTAAAACGGGCTTTAGTGGTGGTGTTGATCACTGCAGCAGACCTGTGCCACTAGGCTGCCAGTTTTCACATTGTTGTGGCACAGAACCCGTGCCCTGGCATTTAATCCACTTTTCAAATTATTCCCCTGATGATGCATTTAGGAGGGAGTCTGAGTGCGGAAATGCATAGGGTGTGAATGTGTACTTATGGATAGGCAGAGAGAGAGAGAGAGAGAGAGAGCGCGCGCGCCATTCAATTGTGTATACTAGGCACTAGTTTGATAGGAAAGATTTAGGAGAAAAAATATTTTCCTATCGATCACCTCTACTCTTAGGGTTTGTTCACACGGCGGAACTTTTGCAGCGGAATCCGCCACAGAATTTAGTCTCCCGTTCATTTCAATGGGAGACGGACGCTTGTGTTTCCTGCTAGAGGGAAAAGGAAGCATCCTTCACGATCTTCGGGCGGATTGAAGTGAATGGGAGGAGGAATCTACCTGCCATTGATAGGACATGGTGGATTTTGCGGTGGCACCTGCAAAGTAAAACCTGCCGTGTGACCTGACCCTTAGGGTATGTTCACACAGTTTTTTGCAGGCAGAAAATTCTGCCTAGACAAAAAAAAACGGAGCGGATTTTAAGTGGTTTTGCACCACACGCGTTTTTAGCGCGATTTGACACGTTTTTTTTTTAGCTCTCCAACAGAAGGATGAAATAACCGTGAGCGTTATTTGCTGAAAACCGCGTTAAATGCATCAAATGGCTGCAAAAAAAAACGCATCAAAAACATGTTTATTTGTATCTCCCATTGATTTCAATGGGATTTTTGAGGCGGAAAACGCCTCAAGATAGGGCATGTCGCTTTTTACTGGGAGCGTCAATTTCGGCCATTTCTTGCCGCGGCAAAAAACTCAATGTGAACAGGGCCTTACTTGCCTATCCAAGCCTGTATAGGATTAGTTTCGACCGAATATATAAAACATTTTTTTTTTTAAATAAATCCCTATTACAGGAAACATTTTAATCAACCTTTCCAGGAATATTTTTGAAGTTAACCCCACAGATGCGGTTCAGCGACAGAATCTGATAAATTTATTGCGTCTGATGTGGAGATCAGGAAGAAAAGTCAAAAATATTACAGGGAACATGATAACGGTGTTATCATTCCAATACTCACCTGTAGAATTGTGGGGAATCTTGCAGTGCACCTTAAAAACGAACACAGCGTATCTGTAAAAATCTAAATTCTGGCTTAAAGAGGCTCTGTCACCAGATTTTGCAACCCCTATCTGCTATTGCAGCAGATCGGCGCTGCAATGTAGATTACAGTAACGTTTTTATTTTAAAAAAAACGAGCATTTTTGGCCAAGTTATGACCATTTTTGTAGTTATGCAAATGAGGCTTGCAAAAGTCCAAGTGGGCGTGTATTATGTGCGTACATCGGGGCGTTTTTAATACTTTCACTAGCTGGGCGCTCTGATGAGAAGTAACATCCTCTTCTCTTCAGAACGCCCAGCTTGTGACAGTGCAGATCTGTGACGTCACTCACAGGTCCTGCATCGTGACGGCCACATCGGCACCAGAGGCTACAGTTGATTCTGCAGCAGCATCAGCGTTTGCAGGTAAGTCGATCTTACCTGCAAACGCTGATGCTGCTGCAGAATCAACTGTAGCCTCTGCTGCCGATGTGGCCGTCACGATGCAGGACCTGTGAGTGACGTCACAGATCTGCACTGTCACAAGCTGGGCGTTCTGAAGAGAAGAGGATGTTACTTCTCATCAGAGCGCCCAGCTAGTGAAAGTATTAAAAACGCCCCGATGTACGCACATAATACACGCCCACTTGGACTTTTACTTTTAAACACACCCACTTGGACTTTTGCAAGCCTCATTTGCATAATGACAAAAATGGTCATAACTTGGCCAAAAATGCTCGTTTTTTAAAAATAAAAACGTTACTGTAATCTACATTGCAGCGCCTATCTGCTGCAATAGCAGATAGGGGTTGCAAAATCTGGTGACAGAGCCTCTTTAAGTGGTGCAAATCCACCCAAGAAATCAGTCCAGACAAACCGGTATCGGATGCTTTATTCAGGACATTACACTGGTCAGATGCAGAAAAAGTGATTTCCATATCAGAGCTTTATGTCGTATCCACGGGATATGCTCTATTTTAAGAGGGTCCCCAGTAAAGCGGCTGCCACATTCAGGCAAGGAATGAATGGAGAGGTGGGCATGCATGACTTTATGGCATTTGCGGAAATAGCTAAGCAAGAATGCTGTGGCCACATCTCCATTCATCCTCAGCCTGGATGCAGTAGTCGACGGCTGCCTTATCAGGCGTGACAGGGTTGGGGGAGCCGAGATCCGCATCTATCAATCATTTATGGTATATGCCGTGCAGGGCCGCCATCAGGAATTTCGGGGCCCCAAACAGCGATAGAGATTGGGCCCCTGCTCCATTATCGGGGGTGGGCAATGGAAAGTGTGGCGCTCACGTTTGTACGCGGTAACTGATTTTGTTACTGACGTCGAGTTACAGTGAATGAAACCATGGAGTAGTACGTGACCGGCTGATACCCTAGATTTTATTGAATTCAGCCAAAACGTTTCCCCCTGTATGGGATACGTCGCCTCGGGAATGGCCCTGGGGAAACTCCTGAAGGACCTGCAGGTGGACGGGCTCTCTCCACATGGAGCTTCTGCTTTCTTGCTGCTCATGCAGCATTTTCCGCTCCTGTAAGTCCTGTCAGTGTCTCAGCGTTGGTTACTTCGGAGGAAGGAACGGGCACTAGCTGAAGGGTCCTTTCCTTTCTCCAAGTGACTAACGCTGTGGCCCTGATAGAATTGTTTAAAGTTTAATGAGAAGAGGGTGGGCCCCTTTCTTTCTGCATTGTGGCCAGGCCCCTGACTGCGGTACCAGCTGTACTGCCCTGATGGCAGTCCTGCGTCCGTGTAGGGTCATTCTTTTTAGTTAATTGACAAATGGATAATACTAGATAGGGGTGTGTTCCTACATAGTTTGACAGTGTCCAATCAGTGCTAGACTGTGTAGGTCATACCCCTTCGACAAGGGGAATGATATCGCCCAGTTGTCAATTTATTCATAAACTTCTAGGAGGAATAACAGAGGAATGGCATTATGTAGTGTTCTAAGAAAAGATGTTCCAGAATTGTTATTTTATGAGGAATAGAAGTAATTACTAAAAGAGACATGTCAGGAGAGATGAGAGGTCCTCGTTTAAGTGACCCTTCCTCACTAGGGCTCATTTTCCTCAGTATACGTGCGACAATTACCTGATACACTTTTTCTTACAGGTGGTTTAGTAGTTTATACTTCATATCTGCCCTTGTACTGGAAATCAGCTCTCCATGCACCGACTTTAGAGTGAGCCTGTGATAGACATGAGATAATACATAGCAGCCAATCAGAAGAGGGATAGGGCAGCAGCCTGAACCAACGATGAGTGGAGGTGGATTTCAGACTACCTCAGACTCCCTGTAGTCACAGATCACAGCCTTGCCCAATGGAGCGGAGTTAAAAAGCAGCAAAAATGGAAGAAAACAAAACGGCAGGTAAGCACCACCTATAGATACTGATTTACATATCATTTTTGAGCACAAGAATGCACGTCTACTTTAATCCTTGAAAAATTATATTGTTTTCTAAAATAATTTGTAATAATTTGTGTACTAATGACTTGTTGCTGTTTTCTGATGAACCCACTAACCAGGGCCACAGAACTCTGGTTGGGAAATACTGAATTTCACATACACAGCTCTGCTGCCTGCACATATAGCGCTGCTGTACGCACAACATGAATATAGCTCTGCCACCTGTACATTCTACACACACAGCTCTGCCACCTGTACATTACACACACACATCTCTGCCGCCTGTACATTACACACACACACACACACACACACACAGCTCTGCCGCCTGTACATTATACACACACACACACAACTCTGCCGCCTGTACATTATACACACACACACACACACACAGCTCTGCCGCCTGTACATTATACACACACACAGCTCTGCCGCCTGTACATTACACACACACACACAGCTCTGCCGCCTGTACATTACACACACAGCTCTGCCGCCTGTACATTACACACACACACAGCTCTGCCGCCTGTACATTATACACACACATCTCTGCCGCCTGTACATTATACACACACATCTCTGCCGCCTGTACATTATACACACACACACAGCTCTGCCGCCTGTACATTATACACACACACAGCTCTGCCGCCTGTACATTATACACACACACACAGCTCTGCCGCCTGTACATTATACACACACACAGCTCTGCCGCCTGTACATTATACACACACACAGCTCTGCCGCCTGTACATTATACACACACACAGCTCTGCCGCCTGTACATTATACACACACACAGCTCTGCCGCCTGTACATTATACACACACACAGCTCTGCCGCCTGTACATTACACACACACAGCTCTGCCGCCTGTACATTATACACACACACAGCTCTGCCGCCTGTACATTATACACACACACAGCTCTGCCGCCTGTACATTATACACACACACAGCTCTGCCGCCTGTACATTATACACACACACAGCTCTGCCGCCTGTACATTACACACACACACACACACACACACACACACACAGCTCTGCCGCCTGTACATTATACACACACACAGCTCTGCCGCCTGTACATTATACACACACACAGCTCTGCCGCCTGTACATTACACACACACACACACACAGCTCTGCCGCCTGTACATTATACACACACACACCCACACACAGCTCTGCCGCCTGTACATTATACACACACAACAGCTCTGCCGCCTGTACATTATACACACACACACACACACACAACAGCTCTGCCGCCTGTACATTATACACACACAACAGCTCTGTCGCCTGTACATTATACACACACAACAGCTCTGCCGCCTGTACATTATACACACACACAGCTCTGCCGCCTGTACATTATACACACACAGCTCTGCCGCCTGTACATTATATACACACACACAGCTCTGCCGCCTGTACATTATACACACACAACAGCTCTGTCGCCTGTACATTATACACACACAACAGCTCTGCCGCCTGTACATTATACACACACACACAACAGCTCTGCCGCCTGTACATTACACACACACAGCTCTGCCGCCTGTACATTATACACACACACAGCTCTGCCTCCAGTACACTATATACACACACAGCTCTGCCGCCTGTACATTATATACACACACAGCTCTGCCGCCTGTACATTATACACACACAGCTCTGCCTCCAGTACACTATATACACACACAGCTCTGCCGCCTGTACACTATACACACACAGCTCTGCTGCCTGTACATTATACACACACACACACAGCTCTGCCGCCTGTACATTATACACACACACAGCTCTGCCGCCTGTACATTATACACACACACAGCTCTGCCGCCTGTACATTATACACACACACAGCTCTGCCGCCTGTACATTATACACACACACAGCTCTGCCGCCT
The DNA here is from genome assembly GCF_050947455.1 of Rhinoderma darwinii. Lineage (NCBI taxonomy): Eukaryota > Metazoa > Chordata > Amphibia > Anura > Rhinodermatidae > Rhinoderma > Rhinoderma darwinii. The sequence continues at coordinate 50,910,959 of NC_134699.1, forward strand.
GTACATTATACACACACACAGCTCTGCCGCCTGTACATTATACACACACACAGCTCTGCCGCCTGTACATTATACACACACACAGCTCTGCCGCCTGTACATTATACACACACAGCTCTGCCGCCTGTACATTATACACACACAGCTCTGCCGCCTGTACATTATACACACACAGCTCTGCCGCCTGTACATTATACACACACACAGCTCTGCCGCCTGTACATTATACACACACACAGCTCTGCCGCCTGTACATTATACACACACAGCTCTGCCGCCTGTACATTACACACACACAGCTCTGCCTCCAGTACACTATATACACACACACCGCTCTGCCGCCAGTACACTATATACACACACACAGCTCTGCCGCCTGTACATTATATATACACACAGCTCTGCCTCCAGTACACTATATACACACACCGCTCTGCCGCCAGTACACTATATACACACACCGCTCTGCCGCCAGTACACTATATACACACACCGCTCTGCCGCCAGTACACTATATACACACACCGCTCTGCCGCCAGTACATTATACACACACCGCTCTGCCGCCAGAACACTATATACACACACCGCTCTGCCGCCAGTACACTATATACACACACCGCTCTGCCGCCAGTACACTATATACACACACCGCTCTGCCGCCAGTACACTATATACACACACCGCTCTGCCGCCAGTACACTATATACACACACACCGCTCTGCCGCCAGTACACTATATACACACACCGCTCTGCCGCCAGTACACTATATACAGACACAGCTCTGCCGCCAGTACACTATATACACACACAGCTCTGCTGCCAGTACATTACAAGAACAGTCTGCTGCATGCATATTACACACACAGCTCTGCTGTTTGCATGTTAAACATAGCTCTGCTTCATGCAGTGTATACAAACTCAGCTCTGCTGCATGCACATTATACACACACACATATTTCTGCTGTATGCCCATATTTAACGCACAGCTTTAAACACGCACATTACAATACACACGTAGCTATACAGCCTGCACATTACACTCACACAGCTCTACACACGCAGTTCTGCTATTTGCACATTAGACGTACACATTGCTCTACAGCATGCACATTACACAATCACAGCTCTGCTACATGCACAGCACCTGACTCCTCCCATGCATGTGACTGATCACATGGTCATGACATCAACAAAGGTCCTTTAACCCACTAGGCTCTAGCATCTACCGAGGATTTAGCGTTGAGCACTGAAGCAACGGGGTCATCGACTTCCGGAGCTGTGCGTCACGTGAGCCCCACCGGCAGCACTCGGTGTGACGTGGGGTCACTGTGGGCTCCTCCCTTATATGATGTGTTACGTCACTGCAGCCGTGATGTCATGAGGAAGGCGAAGGGGCGGAGTTGTGATTGACAGGTGCTTGCCGGGTTCGGTTGGGGAAAATGGGGTTGGGGCAGGTGACTTGTCATGGTTATGCCGGGCCTATGTTGTGTCATGTGTCTCCTCACACCCACCACCTGCTGTGTTATAAGTAATAACCCGGTGTCATGTGCTCCATGTCTGTGCCTACCCATCACCAGCATGCACCTGTGCCACCCCTCGGCATTGTCCCGGTGCCCTCCACCTTCCATTAAACCTCATCTCTTATTCTGCTTGTTCAACCTCCTTTCTCCCTACTCGTCATCTGTAACACACACCTTCATTCTACTACCTGGCCAAAGAATTACCCTTACGTGCGCTCAGCTCTGCTACATCTGATCCATATTTGTACACTAGCATGCAAAAATTTGGAGTCACTAAGAAAATTTTGTTTGCGAAATCGATATTTTATCAAGGTGCCGTTAAACTTTAAAATATAGATACATTGTAGCAAACTATCAGGACAGCAGAGAGATTAGACTGGATACAATTATAGCAAACTATCAGCTGTGTGCAGGATCGGGACAGTATACATGTATAAGCTTTATATACATAAAACAGGAAAACCCTATAAGTGACTGGTTCCTAGATGCCATGTCATGATGCTAATTGCACAATGATGTCATCACCATAGATGGCGCTCTTTCGCCGATCAAGTTCATATTTTATTGTTTATAATTACTAAATAATAGTCCCTATAATAAAGTCTATATAGATTCTAGACAACATAGAATGATGAGCAGTGGGGTGACGCACCAGGGATTGTAAAGCGCATTGCATCTCTTTCCTGTACCTGCTTGTATTGGGGTCACTCCTGGGGTGCTGCTTAAAGGGGTTTTCCTCTACCGGGCAACTGATGACCTATCCACCGAATAGGTCATCAGTATATGATCGGTGCGTGTCCGATACCCGGTTCCCGCACCGATCAGCTGCTCCGGATGTCATTGCAACGGATGTCATTGCACACCTTTGCTTAGCGGCCGTACTGCAGAACTGCCGCTATTCCGTGACCGGAGCCATCTGCTTCCAGCATAGACGTCCGGTTTACGGACACAGCCGGAGCATCTGATTGGTGTGGCGTCCGGGTGTCGGACACGCACCGATCATATACCGATGACTTATCCGGTAGTGGAAAACCCCTTTAATACTGTATGTTATAAGAATGAATTATAGACTTGTGTCCACTTAGGAGTTGACTGTCATTTCTCAGGCCGGGGCTACACCTAGACTTTTTGTAGTGCTACTGATATCGATCAATCAATCTTGAGCGAATACATTCAGTTGCATGCAACCTTGTGGACTGCAGCTGTCACTCAAGAGTTAAAGACTTTGTACACCTTTTGAAAACTTTTTTTTTTTTAACAAAAATGTCTATCAGTGTGTCTGGTGCAACTTTGTAATTCCTTTTTATGAAAAATTATTTTTACTTTATAAGATGTAGCTGCTTTGTATCCTGTATACAGAGCGGCTGTATCGTTCGCTGAAACCTGTATCCAATGGGTCAGCGGGACTGACGGGTTCAGTGGCAGCGGGTCCTGCATGTCTCTGACACGCAGGATCCACCCGTTATCGTTTACAGTTGAACATGGATGTTATCAGTAACAGATCACTGAATCCGTCAGTCCCGCTGACCTGACGGATGCAAGATACCGCTGCTCTGTATAAAGGATACAAAGCAGCTGTATCTTAAAAAGTAAAAATAATTTTTAATAAAAAGTAATTAGAAAGTTGCACCAAACGCATGGATAGACATTTTAATAAAAAAAAAAAAAAAAAGATTTCAAAGGTGTACATAGCCTATAAAATCAATCAGCAGCACTACAACAAGTCTAGGTGTAGCCCTGGCCTTGTAGTTGTTGAAATATTCTGATATACATGGTACATCTCATACGTGGTGATTTTGGGCACACAATGACACGTGACTTGAAGTCAGACAATGGTTGGCACCGTAGGGGTTGTTTAAAGTATTTAACCCATGAGTATCAAAATACTTTTGAAGGACAGTAGAGATTAGTCAGGATCCTCAAGAACCTACAGTATACTACCACATTAATCTTTTTACATGCAACTTGGGTTACCCTGTGGCCACTAGCGCCATACAACTTAGCTTCAGCATTTTTTATATGCCTTATGTGTGTGTGTGTATATATATATATATATATATGTGTGTGTGTGTGTGTATATATATATATATGTGTGTGTGTGTGTGTGTGTGTGTGTGTGTGTGTTTGCACACACACAGGATACAGTGTGCGGCTCTGATAGAACGCTGTGCTGACTCAGCATGACTCGCCTGCTCTGCTGCTCTTTCCCTCCCAGCTTATTTTTAAAGTTAGGTTCACTGGGGATTGTTGGTTTGTCCCCTGTAAAAGGGAAAAGTCCTCATTTAATAGGGTCACAAATTTAGGACCTCAGGGCACATGGACAGCAATAGGTGAGAGGGCCAGACGATTTGACGTCGGACTAGACAAGGTTTTGGAGTTCACACTAACACATTGCTTTCTTTCAATCTCTCTAGTTTGCTGACACACGGTTCCCAGGGTATGACGACTCTCAGCAAGGGAAACAGCAAAGCTCTGAAGGTAAGGAGGTCCTAACCATCACATTGGAACTGCACACTCGTGTATTAAATGACCCTCTGGTTCTAACAATCTGATATGTTACAGAGATTGCATCAGTGGCGGTCCGAACAACGGGGCCCCCCGTGACCTCCCAAGAGAAATGCCCCTTCAGCTTCTAGCTTGGAGATCTTTGAGCTGATGTTGTCAGTTCTGTCATAGGTTTCAATGTGAATATAATGCATATGCCAGGGGCCCCTTTATTCTAGAAAACGGTCAGAGCCCCGGATCATCGATCCACACCAATACAATCCTCTGACATGTCATTATACTATTAAAACCAGAGGGCCACTTAGATGGCCATATATATATATATATATTTAGAGATGAGCAAATAGCGAAAGGTTTCTGAAGACGCATCCTATGATAGTGGAATCACTGGAAAGATAATTGTCGTAGGATAAGGAAGGTGATCCAGGGCTTTAAGGCCCTTTTACACTGGGCGATATTTGGCCGGTGCAGCCAAGTGCCGATCAACGAGACATTGTTGATCGGTTCTCGTTTGCTCCTGTCACACGGAGCTATGGATGGGGACGAGCAGTTGTTACTCCGATCACTCGTCCCCATACATTATCACAGGGAGATGTGCTGCCGGCAACGATAATATTTAACTTTTTTAAAACGATATAACCAGCAGATGATCAAGTTTGCTCGTTCACCTGCTGATCGCTGCCCTGTTTACACAGGGCAATTATCGGGAATGAGCGTTATATGAACGCTCCTCTGCCCGATAATCGCCCAGTGTAAAACCCCCGTTACCCGATCTGCCCCCCTTTTCAGAAGATGGCTCAATCCTTTCACCCCTACGTTCTGCATAGTTGATGCATAGTTGATGCAGACATTTTAGTTTTCCCAAACACTTTGCATATCCTTTTTTTCTTCACATCTTGTAACATTGTGATGAGTTTTAGAATTCTGCAGAAAATCCAAGGGGATCTTCGCTTTTTAAAAAACTTTTTTGTAAATAAAGGCTAAAAAAAAATGTCTGTCAGTGTGATTGGTGCAACTTTCTAAATACTTTTCATTAAAAGTTATTTTTACTTTTTGAGATAGAGCTGCTTTGTATCCTGTATACAGAGCAGCTGTATCTTGCGCTGAAACCTGAATTCGTCAGCTCAGTGGGACTGACGGGTTCAGTGACAGCGGGTCCTGCGTCTCTGACACGTAGGATCCACCTGTAATCGATCACATCTAAGTTATAAACTTAGATGTGATTGGTAACAGCTCGATCCTGCGTGTCAGAAACACACAGGACGCGCTGACACTGAACCCGTCAGTCCCACTGAGCTGACGGATTCAGGGTGTCAGCGCAAGATACAGCTGCTCTGTATACAGGATACAAAGCAGCTCTAGCTCAAAAAGTAAAAATAATTTTTAATAAATACTAATTAGAAAGTTGCACCAATCACACTGATAGACATTTTTATTAAAAAAAACACTTTTGAAGGTGTACATAGGCTTTAAATCAAATGGCCGATATAAACATTTTCAATATATCTTGGTCATTGATTTGGTTGCATTATCTTAATCCTTCCCTGGTGCTCGAGGGGCAATGGCACCACTGTTCACAGGCACTGTGTGCATCCAGGATCTTGGCCATCAGAATCATGGTCCCTCTTCCTTGGTGCTAAGATGCATCAGGTTATATCAACTCCTCACTGGTTTGCGCTTACACTATACACCGATCAGCCATAACCGTAAAACCACTGACAGATGAAGGGAATAACATTATCTTGTTACAACGGCGCCTGTCAAGGGGTGTTAGGCAGAAAGTGAACAGTCAGTTCTTGAAGTTGATGTGTAGGACTCAGGAAAAATGGGCAAGTGTAAGGATTTACGCGATTTTAACATGGGCCAAATTTTGATGGCTGGACGACTAGGTTAGAGCATCTCCATTAGCTCTTGTAGGGTGTTCTCGGTATGCAGTGGTTAGTACCTACCAGAAGTCATCCAAGGAAACACAACCGGTGAACTAGTGACCGTGTCATGGGCAGCCAACGCTCATTAGTACACGTGGGGTGAAGGCTATCCTGTCTTGTCCGATCCTACAGAAGAGCTACTGTAGCACAAATTGCTGAAAAAGTTACTGCTGGTTATGATAGAAATGTGTTAGAACATACTGCACAACACAGCTTGCTCATGCTGACCCCTGTCCACCTCTGAAAGTCCTATAATGGGCATGCGAGCATCAGAATTGGACCATAGAACAATGGGAGAACGTGGCCTGGTCTGATGAAGGAGGCAGTGCGAAGCTTTGGGCAATGTTCTGCCGGGAAATCTTGGGTCCTGGCATTCATGTGGATGTTACTTGATACGTATCACCTGCCTAAACATTGTTGTAGACCAAGTACACCTCTTCTTGCCAACAGTGTTCCCCAATGATAGTGGCCTCTGATAATACACCCTGCCAAACTGCAAAAATTGTTCATAAATGGGTTGAGAAACATGACAAAGAGTTCAAGGTGTTGACTTGACCTCCAAAGTCCCCAGATCTCAATCCGATCGATCATCTGTGGGATGTGCGGGAAAAACAAGTCCGATCCCTGGAGGCCACACCTTGTGACCCACAGGACTTGCTGCGAACGTCTTGGTGCCAGATACCACAGGACACCTTTAGGGGTCTTGTGGAATCCATGTCTTAATGTCAGAGCTGTTTTGGTGGCACTAGGGGGACCTACACAATATTAGGCAGGTGGTTTTAATGTTATGGCTGAACGGTGTATGTGTGTACTCTTCTGACATAAGTAGTTCACAGTAAAGTCGCCAGCACAGTGCATTAGTCTTACATACCCACCATATTCACAGATTGCAGTTCTAAAGATTAGGCTGGGAGAGTGGATGGCTGGGTTATGAAGAAAATTGAGTAAAGTCAGAGTCAATTCAATTTGTGAAATTGTGGACATAGCTTTTCATTCATGATTCAAAATGGGTATTCCATTCAAAAACTTCTATTATCTACCCACTCGATGAGGTGATAAATGGTAGGTTGGTGGGGGTCCAATCACGGCAAGAAGGAGTCTGAATGGAGTGCCGGTCAACCATCGGGGGAAAATGACATTATCCAGCTGATGGTGACCTATCCACACAGACGCAACGCTATACACGTAACGCTATATAGCGGAAATAAATCCACCGTGATTTACTTTTACACAATATAACATGTAAAACTTATAGGGTGGGGGGGTCAATATTTTTTTTTATAGAACATAAAGACTTTCAGTGTGAATTTTTCAATTACTTCTCTTCATATTTAGGTGAAGAGAGAGCCAGGGGAGAATGGCACTAGTCTTACGGATGACGAATTGGTCACCATGTCTGTGCGGGAGCTGAACCAGCATCTCCGTGGTTTGTCCAAGGAAGAAATCATCCAGTTAAAGCAACGACGACGTACACTTAAGAATCGAGGTTATGCAGCGAGCTGCCGAGTGAAGCGAGTAACACAGAAAGAAGAGTTGGAGAAGCAGAAGGCGGAATTACAGCTGGAGGTGGAGAAACTTGCCTCTGAGAATGCCAGCATGCGCCTGGAACTGGACTCTCTGAGGTCAAAGTATGAAGCTCTGCAGAACTTTGCCAGGACTGTAGCGAGGAGTCCCATCAACCCTCCAAGGGGGCCGTTTACACCTGGCATGAGGCCTCTTATACCAGGGAAAGTAGCCGCCACTAGCGTAATTACCATAGTGAAGTCTAAAACAGAGGCACGATCTTAGGGGTTCGACAAACCTGCTGCCCTCCCCTAACATTTCCCACAACACAAGTACCCAAAGATTTCCTTTTCTACCGAAGAGGTTTCTAGAGTTCCAGCAATGAAACAAGGAAGACTCCGTAGTATAATCTATAGAAGTTGGGATTTTGGGTACTGTGGCAAGGAACTTGACATTTTGGCATTTGTGTCTTTGCAGCAAGGGGGAAAGTGACATGGCATTTGTGTCTTTGCAGCAAGGGGGAAAGTGACAAATAGTGAGAGGTCTCTCGCTAAGCTTCATATGACCCAGTGTTTAAGCACTCAGCCCAACCTTTGGCCATCAGAATGGTGAGCGACAGAGATACAAAGTCATCCGTGTGTTCTCATATGCACCAGCTTTAGTTTCCACACTTAGGATTTGTTTGTGTTTGGAGTTTGCCGTCCTGTCAAGCCTTCAGTGTATAGTGTGACGTCAGGTTGTGTAACTCGTCTTGGGTCAGTATGTGCAGTTGATACTTGAAGTACGCGGTGTTGTGGCTCCGTCTGTACAGTGTGATGTCGGGTAGTTCTGCTTACTTGTGAACTTGTGACTGATACCCTCTTGTGTGTTTGTATGCAGTTCTTCTCCTGTGTGTTGTGTAGTTTGTGAGTTCAGACTATGCTGCTCCTTTTTGGGTTTTTTGGTTATTTAGTGGTGTGAGGTCGTGCAGCTTATGGGTCAGTTTGCTGTCCTGTGTTGTCGGAGTGCGTGCTCTGTTGTGGTCCGTGTGCAGTTTTGATTTGGATTAGTGAATGTTGTGATGGTTTGTTCTCTGTGGTGGAATATTGTTTGAAGTTGGTGCCGTTTCCGTGCCAAACATTATATATCAGGATCTGTTGGTGGCGGCTTTTTAAGTAGCTTTAAAAGGGACAACCATCTGTTCTCTGAGGGTATATGTACTAAACTTATCTATGAGAGGCGCAATTTATGTGAATGAAGTTGCCCAGGTATTCACCACACGTCACTATGTTAGGGTGTGTTGACATCAGGGTTCGTTTCCGTTGAGGGGTTCCGTCAGAGGTTCCGTCAGAGGTTCCGTCGGGTTAACCCCTCAGCGGAAAGGCAAATGTAAACCTCAGCTTCCGTTTCCCTCACCGTTGAACTCAATGGTTTTGTAAATCTAGCTAATGGTTTCCGTCTGTCACCGTTGCGACAGGGTTCCGTTGATTTGATGGAATCAATAGCGCAATTGACTGCACTATTGATTCCGTCCGAAATATCGGAACCCTGTCACAACGGTGACAGACGGAAACCATTAGCTAGGTTTCCGTCACCATTGAGTTCAATGGTGAGGGAAACGGAAGCTGAGGTTTCCGTTTGCCTTTCCGTTGAGGGGTTAACCTGACGGAAATTCTGACGGAACCTCTCAGCGGAAGGGCAACGGTGATGTGAACAGGCCCTTATCCAGTCCATAGTTCAAGTAACAGATCTTTGTATGATTCACTAACGGGATGTTCACAGCTGTACAAAAAACTACTGTGAAATACAGAGCTGTTTTCAAGGGAAAGCAGCCTCTGATTTTCTGCCGTTTATTATGCATCACACGTTTTTTGAGGCGTTTTTTTACGGATGTTTTTGGAGCTGTTTTTCTATTGCCATAATGAAACACGGCTCCAAAAACGGCTCAAGTGACATGCACTTCTTTTTACGCGCTGTTTTCCCATTGAAATCAAAAGGCAGATGTTTGGAGGCGTTCAGCTTCCGTATTTTCAGCCGTTTTTCAAGGCGTTTACACCCCGAAAAACGGCTGAAAATAAGCCGTGTGAACATACCCTAAATCTTAATCGATCCATCTTTACCGCTATAAAAGACAACATTGGGATTGAAAATTCTCCATGCAACTACAGCTTGTCTGTGGGATACAATGGTGGCGGGATTGTCTTGAGAGGAGATGTACTAACAATGCCATGGCCCAATCTTCTTTGGATCTTGATGGTCAACCATCACAACTCACAGCCTTTGACCACCAACATCTTTGTAGAAGCAGTAGCCCAGTGGAGGAAACAAGATTTTTAGGTCCTAAATCTCAATTCTGTAGGTTAATACAGGAACACACCGGTAAGTATATATATATATATATATATATATATATATATATATATATATATATATATACACACATACATACCCTGAGTTGAATACAAAACGGAAAAGTGTAATCTGCTTGTTCACTTTAGCGACATAAAAATTCCACTTGCTCAATCTGGTCTTCCACATCTCCGGTCCAACAGAACACAGATTCTGTCATTCAGCAATTCGGCTGAAGAATTGTTGACCATGTTGTGGCTGGTTGTGTTGTAGAAATGAGGTAGTGTGTAATTCATTTTTTTGTAAGGTTTTACATAAGGTGAACCTATTCTTAGTACTTGAAAAGCATATCCCCAGGTCGTCCAGGAATAGAAAAAAAGCAACTAGTAACCTCACTGGATAGCTTGGCGATGACATCATTCCTAATAATTTGCATAGTAAAATTATCTATCATGCCCTGCTCCTTCCCCCTCCACCCCTATAAGCCTCGCTATAAGTGCCGGTAGACAGAATCGGGATGAGGTGCTGGTTGGAAAGTTGTACACCATCCCATTGCTGCCTACAGAATTATTTTAAAGGGTGCAGTCACACGCAGCAGATTTTGTTGCAGAAATTTCTGTGATTGAATATCGCTTTCAGTCATCTGAAGGGGTTGTTTCTGCAAAAGGTTGATGGATTTGGGCAAGTTTTATTCAGATGAATGGAACTAATTTTCAGTCGCAGAAGTTTCTGCAACAAAAAATGCGAGCGTGAATCCACTCTAAGGACTAAGGCTCAGTGCTGGCTATAATTGACATGAATCATAGGATCATCATACTTGTGGAGCTTAAAGGGGTTATGTGGGGACCAAAAATTATAGTCACTGCAGTATGTGAGTACACTGCTAATATACATCCCGATCCCCCGTCGCACTCATTCTGAGATTTTCATAGATTATTATAGCGCTGCCAGGGGACCGGAAGTCTAGTTGCACAGTCTTCTTTGATGACGATACAACTCTTAGGGTATGTTCACACGCAGAGTCAAAAACGTCTCAAAATACGGAGCTGTTTTCAAGAGAAAACGGCTCCTGATTTTCAGACGTTTTTTTGTGCCACTCGCACTTTTTTTTCGTGGCCGTTTTTTTACGCGTTAAAAAACGCCTCGAAAAACGCTCTGTCGGAACAGAACGCCGTTTTCCCATTGAAATCAATGGGCAGATGTTTGGAGGCGTTCTGCTTCCGATTTTTGGGCGAAAACAGCCGCGTGAACATACCCTAAGTCATGTGACCGACCCCGCTGTACTCTATGAATTACTGCTCCTGCTTGTATATAGAGTACAGCAGGATAGGTCACGTGACGAAGAGTCGTATCGTCATCAAAGAAGGCTGTGCAACTAGATTTCCGGTCCCCCGAAAGCTCTATGAAAATCTCAGAATCAGCGGGACGGGGGACTGGAATGTATATTAGCGAGTGTATCACATACTGCCGTGACTACACTGCTGATACTTTTTGGTCCTCGCACAACCCCTTTAATTTTTCGGCCTTTGATCAAAGCAGAGTTAGCTGCCCACGCTAGCTGCCTCATGCCAAGATTTCCGTAACTGATATAGAGAAATACCAATCCGCTATTAAAATGTATTCATGGTCCATTGGAACAAGAAAAAAATTGACAGTCTATACTTTACAGAAATTTTAATCATTAATACGCTGAATAAGTATGCACAGAAGGTAGCTGTGCCCATATCTTGCCATGTCATCTATATAAAGGAATATACTCCATGCTAAATAGCACAGGATCTGGCGGTGGTACCATTGAGGGTATGTTCACACGGCCTATTTACGGACGTAATTTGGGCGTTTTTGCCCCGAATTACGTCTGAAAATAGCGCCTCAATAGCGCTGACAAACATCTGCCCATTGAAAGCAATGGGCAGACGTTTGTCTGTTCACACGAGGCGTATATTTACGCGCCGCTGTCAAATGACGGCGCGTAAATAGACGCCCGCGTAGAAGAAGTGACCTGTCACTTCTTTGGTCGTATTTGGAGCCGCTATTCATTGACTCCAATGAATAGCAGCGCTAATTACGGCCGTAATTAACGCGGCGTTCAAGCGCCTGCACATGCCGGTACGGCTGAATTTACGGGGATGTTTTCAGGCTGAAACATCCCCGTAATTTCAGCCGTTACGGACCCCCGCCGTGTGAACATACCCTTATAGGGTGTGGGAATGGTTTACAACAGACCTTTAGATGTCCTAAAATAATAGTAAGTGGGCCAACAGGTAAGTCCGATTTTGGAGATTCTGTTCTTCACTTTCTTTATGTATGTTGTAGATCTACTCATAGTCACCGCTGCCAGAGCTGGTTAACCGAAACCATTGATTTTAGTTATGCAGATGAGAAATGATGCAGATTCAGTTAGCTTTGGCTATTGTGGGTACAAGGAAGGTAATCCAGAGTCACCCTTTAAGCCTTCTAGTAGCCAGACCTGTAGCCATTGAGCATCACAAACCATAGATCTAATGCAAAATGCCTCAAGAGGATCTGTCATCTGGCGAGACTCCGAACAGCGGCATAAACCAAAAGCAACTGATCTGCAGATCATCAAGGTTTCTTTATCCGTGCAGTAAAATTCAGACCTTAGAAAAATAGCGCGTTGCTTACAGTATGTTACGCCAGGCGATGGTTTCACTGTGAACGTTTGGATTTCCGCAAATATGTGGTCGGCCCTGCTGAATCCGCCTTCCTGAAAATCTGTGTCTTCGAGTCACTGATGCAGGTTGTACAACGAACATATATACCGGTATTTATTGCTAAATTATTGTAGCATTTGCATCTGTAAATAACTTTAAAAGTGTATATGATGTTATTTATTCCTGTATATTTGGGATGTCCATTGCTGATCCATGGTCTCCAGCCCTCCAGGATATGGGAACAGGTCAGGGAACGCCTGTATGTGTATATATCCTGGCCTGTTGGGAGCTATGGATGATTTGGGTGTACCTCTGTTGTATATTATGTATGTTTGATATAAGGTCTATTTTATATTGTATATTGCCAATAAACATCTTATAATGAGCTTTATTTGAGAAAATAAATAGACACAATGGGATGTTGATCCATCTAGCTGAAAAGAAGGAAACCGCAAGGAAAGTCCACGGTATTATACAGTCATAGATTATAAGGTCATGGCCAATGCAAGGGAGGTCTATAAAACATGTTCACACAGGGCGGATACGCTGCGTAAAAGTACACAGCGTCCCCGCAGGGAATTTCGGCTGAGAAAGCGCACCAAATTCTGGTGCAGTTTTTTGGCCGGAGTGTCCGCTGTGGAAAACGGCAGGTTTTAAAAGAAAAAAAAAAAAAGCCTATACTTACCCATAGTAATGGCGACGCATCCTTGTGACGTCCTGCAGGCTGGCTTCCTGGGATGACGTTTAATCCCGTGTGACCACTACAGCCTGTGATTGGCTGCAGCAGTCACATGGGATGAAACGTCCCTGGAGGCCGGGCTGGATGCAGAAGCAGAGAGATCTGGGTAAGTATAAGGTTTTTTTTTTTGTTTTTTTTTTCCAAGTTGAGATTTTTGTGGCGGAATCGCAGTTTTTCCACCACAAAAATCGCAACATCTTCTATTTGTTGCAAGTTTTACCTCACTGTTGAATTTAATGGGGAAAACCTGCAACAGAAAAGTAGCATTTCCGAAGCATAAAATGACACGCTGCGGATTAAAGAAATGCACCGCAGGTCAATTTTATGAATAGTTTTTCAGCATATTTTTTACGTAGCGTGTGGATGAGACTTCAATTCTCATCCACTCTGCTACTACTGTATTAGGCCTCATGCACACGAGCTTGTCCGATTCACGCGTGAATGTCCGTGTGTGTGGCGTTATGCATCCGTGTGCTTTGCGAGGGGCATGCGTTATTCACGCACTTGCAAAGCACATTTTTTTTTTTTTTTAAACTATTTTCAACTGAATTGATGCGTAAATCGTGATAACGCACCAATATAGGACATGCAGTATGTTTCACGCAGCGGACTCTCGCGTGAAAAATCATGCATGTGTGAACGGCCCCATTGAAATCCATGGGTTCGTGTGCTGTGCGCTCGTGTGAACGGGGGCTTACGCTGCGGATTTTCTGCAGTGAAATATGTTGCAGAAAATCCGCAGTCTTTTCGCTACGTGTGGACATACCCATAAATGGTCTAAAAAAAAAGTGGTGTGTAGTCACAAACTATAAAAAGGGAATACATATATAGTGTCTGTCTGTCTCTGTGTCTGTCTGTCTCTGTGTCTGTCTGTCTCTGTGTCTTTGTCTGTCTGTCTGTGTCTGTCTGTCTGTCTCTGCGTCTGTGTCTGTCTGTCTGTCTCTCTGTCTGTGTCTGTCTGTCTCTGCGTCTGTCTCTGCCTGTCTGTCTCTGCGTCTGTCTGTCTGTGTCTGTCTGTCTCTGTGTCTTTGTCTGTCTGTCTGTGTCTGTGTGTCTGTCTGTCTCTGTGTCTTTGTCTGTCTGTGTCTGTCTGTGTCTGTCTCTGCGTCTGTCTGTCTCTGCCTGTCTGTCTCTGCGTCTGTCTGTCTCTGCGTCTGTGTCTGTCTGTCTCTGCGTCTGTGTCTGTCTGTCTCTGCCTGTCTGTCTCTGTGTGTGTCTGTCTGTCTGTCTCTGTGTCTGTCTGTCTGTCTCTGTGTCTGTCTGTATTTTATAGACTGTGGGTTGACAACCCTGATGAGCTGGTGAAGCCTTTCACACGTAGCACCAACCAGGCTCCTACCGGCCAGTTCTGGCAAACCTGCGTTAGGCTATGTTCACACCTGCAATGTGGCTTCTGTTCATAACTCTGCTGGGTCTGTCGCTCAACAAATAGTACTACCAGCGCCTGACGGACTCGATTGACTTAAAATGCGGCGCTATTTTTCCAGTCAAATTTGACAAAATCTGTGAAGGAGCCTCCGATGGAGATGTGAACAAAGCCTGGGTACAGTCACTCGGTATATGTCTGAGGCAGAAAAATACAAGGCTGATTTCAAGATATTTTCAAAGATTTTAATTTTATTTTTGCAAGCACTTTTCAAGCGTATTTTTAAAGCGTTTTTTGTCGTGTCAATGGAAAATCCGCATTCATTTAGGCATGTCTTTTCTTTTTTACAAGGCGTTTTTTCTTTTCGGCAGCGTAATAAGACGCCTCATATTAACAATACAGTGTATTTCCCTTTGAAATCAATGGGAAACTGTTTGCAGGTCTATTTCAAGTGTATATTGGAGCTTAATACAAGCGTTTTATGTTCCAAAATACGCCTAAAAAGAAGTCCTATCTAATATGAATTTAGCTAATGAATTGAATGGGAAAATTCGAATTCACATGTAAATCTACAGGCAAAACGGCTTTCAGATGCATAATATGGAAAATGTGCAGCTGTCAGGCTGAATTCTCCAGCAGACACCGCGGCGTTCTAATTCAATGTGAACGTACCCAACAAGTTAATCTGTTACTCAAAGTGACCAATCTGATTCTAGATCTCATTTGTTAACCCAAATTATAAAAATGAGAGCTGGACTCTGACTGGTTGCTAGGAGCAACGTCTCCACATTCTACCAGGGGCGGGGTCCTATACCTGAGGATGTTGTTGCATGTCATGTGACTGCTGCGCTGTGGAGCAGTAATTACATCACATCCGGTTCGTGCAGCTCACGGAAGCGGAAGGTGTTTCTGGCTTCTGAGCACGGTTGTTACCGGTAACATGGGCCGTGCAGAACGGAAAGCAGAAGCCCGAGAAGAAATTGTGCGGCGTGAACAGCACCGGGAGAGGCGGAGACAGGTATCGTGGACTGGGCTTGGGGTTGCTGCTAGTGGATGCGGTGATTTGTATATAATGACCGGCTGTTTCACTGCAGATCTCCAGAATTTTGCACAAGCCGGTGGAGGAGCGCAGTCCCGGGGAGCGGGAGCTGCTGGAGAGCTATGCGGAGCTGGTGCAAGAGCTGGAGAAGCAGCGACAGCGGAGAGAGCGGCTCCGGTGCCGGGAACAGGAGGTAGGTGTGTGGGTGACGGACGAGGGATCTAGTAATATTGTCCGGTGGCTGATGTGACATGTCAGACGGCGGCGGCAGCAGCGTGGGAACGCAAGTCTTGGCATGTGACACCGGTAGTCACCAGGTAGTGGTATTGATGATTGACGTTACCATGGAGACGTAACCTAGGCGACTACACTAAATGTGATATTTCGTACAGTACATGAATTCTTATCAACGTAAGAGAATGTTTTCATTCATTTACAGCAAGCAGATCTTGAAAGCTGTGAGTTTATTCAAAAAAGTATAACAGTAATTATGCCCACTTCAGTCTTTTTCTTCAGGGTGCTAGCAGTTTTTCGGACGGCTAGCACCCTGACCCATTCATTTCAATGGGGCCATGCACACTTCAGTTTTTTTGACGGTCCCGTTGCTCCGTTCCGACAAGAGCATGTCCTACTTTGGTCCGAGATTCCGTGACCGTGAGGCCCATGCAAGTCAATGGGGCCGTCAAAAAAACCTGTTGGCATCCGTGTGTGACGGAGCCATTGCCTAGCAACGGCCGGGCAGGCAGAGGTACACATACAGAGAGATACTGCACTAATCGGCAGCCCCTTCTCTCTGTCAGCACTGAGAGAAGAGGCTGCTGATCAGTGCTGCAACGCAGCGATATTAAGAAAAATAAGTTCATGCGTACCCCGGCCGTTGTCTTGGTGACGCATCCCTCTTCTGACATCCGGTCCGACCTCCCTGGATGACGCGGCAGTCCATGTGACCGCTGCAGCCTGTGATTGGCTGCAGTGGTCACATGGTCTGAAACGTCATCTCAGGAGGCCGGACTTGAGGAAGAAGCAGGCAAGCAGGGAGTTCTGGGTAAGTAGTAACTTTTTTTTTTTTTGTTGCAGGTTTTTTTTTTTAATGAAACTTTAATCTATATTGTGAGCGCCGCACATGGTACTCACTGTCCAGCGGTAGTCTCTGTCCAGGGTGCTGAAAGAGTTAAAGGGAATGTGTTGCCAGCAAAACATGTTTTTTTTTTTTTTAATTAAACATTTAGTGTGTAGGTGATTAAACATTGTTCAAATTTTTTTTATTTTTTCACGAGTCAGGAAATATTATAAATTAGATTCTAATTTATAATATTTCCCATTGCTGGTCACTAGATGGAGCTATTCCCAAAATTGCAGCATTGCATGTGGTAAAGCAACCACATTGCTTTTTGCTGCAAAATTGGGAAAAAAGCACTCGCTCTAGTGAGCTGTGAGAATCTCCCCCTCCTTTATCCTGGCTAGTGCCGGGATAAACGAGGGGATTGAACGGTCAAACCTCCTACACTGTGTGTCGCCATTTTTTGAGCTAACACACAGTGTAGTAGGTTTACATACAGTAGTAAACACACACAAACACGAACATACATAGAAATCTCTTACCTGCTCCTGCCGCCGCGGCTCCCTCCGGCCCGTCTGCTCCCGCTGGTCCAAGTGCACAAGTCCGGAAGCCGCGGCCGGAAGTAGTAATCTTAATGTCCGGCCGCGACTTCCGGTCCACAGGAAAATGGCGCCGGACGGCGCGCATTTCAAATTGGACTGTGTGGGAGCGGCGCATGCGCAGTTCCCACACAGACGGCGTACACAGAAGTGGATGGGACGGGACCCGTTCGCAGTCCCTATGGGACTGTGGCTGCCGTATTCCATGTCTGTATGTGTCGTTAATCGACACATACAGAAATGGAAAAAAAAATGGCAGCCCCCATAGAGAAGAAAAAGTGTAAAAATAAGAAAAAGTAACACACAAACACACACATTAATCCAAACGTTTTTAATAAAGCACTAACATCTTTAACATATTAAAAAAAAAAATTGTGATGACACTGTTCCTTTAAAGGGCTGCACTGATCGGCAGTAACTCTTTCAGCACCCTGGACAGTGAGTACCGCTGGACAGGGAATAGCATGTGCGGCACTCACAATATCGTATACATAGTGTGAATGGGTTTCAGTTTCCTCTCTGAAACACGGAGTCCACACGGGAAGCACACAGTTCCAATCATGGACAAACGGATCCGTGGAAAACGGCCGTGAAAACGGTGATGGAAGTGTGCATGAGGCCTAAAGAGGCTCTGTCACCAGATTATCAAATCTCTATCTCCTATTGAATGTGATCGGCGCTGCAATGTAGATAACAGCAAAGTTGTTGTTTTTGTTTTAAAAAAACGATCATTTTTGCCCAAGTTATGAGCAATTTTATATTTATGCAAATGAGCTTTTCAATGGACAACTGGGCGTGTTTTCTCGTATTTCCAACTGGGCGTGTATTGTGTTTTTACCAACTGGGCGTTGTGAATAGAAGTGTATGACGCTGACGAATCAGCGTCATGCACTTCTCATCGTTCCCACCCAGCTTCTTTCACAGCAGACACAGCGTGACGTCACCCACAGGTCCTTCAACCTTGTCGTCGGACAAGGAAGATACATCGGCTCCCTGTCCAAAAGGTTAATGTGCTCGTCTCTAAGGAGTTTACTATGCTTACCTGCACATGGTGATGCTGCTGCAAATTCAACTGTACGCCTGGAGCTGATCTGTCGTCTCTCTTCCGACGCCAAGGTTGAAGGACCTGTTGGTGACGTCATCATGAGTGCCCATCACATTCAATAGGAGATAGGGATTTGATAATCTGGTGACAGAGCCATGGTGACTGCCCCCCGCGCGGCCATGGTGACTGGCCCCCGCGCTCCCATGGTGACTGGCCCCCGCGCTCCCATGGTGACTGGCCCCCGCGCTCCCATGGTGACTGGCCCCCGCGCTCCCATGGTGACGGCTGTCATTGACGCTTTTCTGCTTTCGCTTCCAGCAAATAAAGGTTATTCATTCAATAATAAAATGTTTTGTGAGATACGATGTTCCAACATTCTGTGTCAATTCTTCTGGTTGATGTCTGTCATTCAGTGGAAGCCTTAAAGGGGTATCCCCCCCCCCCCTTAGACATTTATGGCATATCCTTGGGATAAACAAAATGTAGAACAATAGCGACCTCCAGCTCACCTTATATAGCAGATTTGTGTCATCTGGCACGGATCCTCGTGTCGGCACACGATTTGTAGACAATGGTAGGAACAGAAGAGTTTGGATCCAGCGTAGATTCTACGCTGGATCCATATCCTTGGGATATCCCATATCCACATACCTAAGTGTTTAATTTCTCTGCAGCGCCACCACAGGGGAAATTAGGCATTACATAGTGAGCATTCATATCAATGGGTTGCATGTGTAATGCAATAGAGGACAAGTCCTCCAAAGCGAGAGGTCATCCTTGTAACCGCTCCATTCTTGCCAAGAGATGAGGATCCTAAACATGGGACCTTTGTCTATTCATTTCTCAAATAGGGCACAGTATAAGAAAATGTTTTTTTTAAACTGCACAACCATGTTAAGTTAGAAAACAATGGCTTTGGGGGGATTTGCATAACAGAAATACCTTTACATGATCCCAACTTCTCATGAAGTGATGGTGTCACCGTGTCTGGGGTAAATTGCTTAGATGGTTAGAAGAATGGAGCTGCCATGATAGAACACAATAAATAGTAATGGAGGCCAGTGAACATGTTGCTGCCTATGTAATGAATATATATTTGTAATGTGAATTTTAGGTGGTTGATGGAGCTGAAATCCTCAAGGAGAAGGTTTTGGAGCTGGCGGAAGCTGTGCGTGGAGCAGAGCGTATGGTGATCTACACTGGAGCTGGGATCAGCACGGTAAGGGGGAGCCATACTTACGTCACAATGGGAATGGGTTAAAGAACACATCATGGATTAATCTGGTTTATTTGCCTCCAGTGTGTGTCTGCTCAGCACAGCCCCTGTTTGTGCCCTATTATGGTATGTGGGCGCTGTAGCAGACTGGTTTTATTTCCTAACAGGGCACAGATAAAAGTGGCTCTTGTTCGGGCTGACAGCACAGCCATGTATTACATGGTCGGCCATTCACTTGAAGCTTGGGATAGCTCATTGAAGAGCTGTACATTCACCCAACCTAAATTGACTGATAAGAGTGAAGAACAGATTGCATGCAGAAGCTCATGTAAATAAGAGATCATTTTTGGTTTCCTTTAACCCCTTAATGACGGAGCAATTTTTTAAGTTTTTCCATCGTCTCATTCAAAGAGCTGTAACTTTTTTTTATTTTTCCATCGACATAGCTGTATAAGGTCTTGTTTTTTGCGGGACAAGTTGTATTTTTTTAATAGCACCGTTTTGGGGTACATATAACTTATTAACTTTTTTTGGGGGGTGATAGAAAAAAACCCAGCAATTTCGCCACACTTTTTTGCATCCTAAGTTTACACTGTTTACCGTGTGGTATAAATAACATAACTTTATTCAGCGGATTGTTACGATTGCAACTATTCCAAATTTATATCGTTTTCTTATGTTTTACTGCTTTTACACAGTAAAAACAGTCTTTATTTTCAAAATTATTTGTTTTTGTCTCCATATTTGAAGAGCCATCATTTTTTTTATTTTTTTTAGCGGGACGACTTGTAGTTTTTATTGTTACCATTCTGGAGTACATGTGTCTTTATTGTTACCATTCTGGAGTACATGTGTCTTTATTGTTACCATTATGGAGTACATGTGTCTTTTATTGTTACCGTTATGGAGTACATGTGTCTTTATTGTTACCATTATGGAGTACATGTGTCTTTATTGTTACCATTATGGAGTACATGTGTCTTTATTGTTACCATTCTGGAGTACATGTGTCTTTATTGTTACCGTTATGGAGTACATGTGTCTTTTATTGTTACCGTTATGGAGTACATGTGTCTTTATTGTTACCGTTATGGAGTACATGTGTCTTTATTGTTACCGTTATGGAGTACATGTGTCTTTATTGTTACCGTTATGGAGTACATGTGTCTTTATTGTTACCATTCTGGAGTACATGTGTCTTTATTGTTACCATTCTGGAGTACATGTGTCTTTATTGTTACCATTATGGAGTACATGTGTCTTTATTGTTACCGTTATGGAGTACATGTGTCTTTATTGTTACCATTATGGAGTACATGTGTCTTTTATTGTTACCGTTATGGAGTACATGTGTCTTTATTGTTACCGTTATGGAGTACATGTGTCTTTTATTGTTACCGTTATGGAGTACATGTGTCTTTTATTGTTACTGTTATGGAGTACATGTGTCTTTATTGTTACCGTTATGGAGTACATGTGTCTTTATTGTTACCGTTATGGAGTACATGTGTCTTTTATTGTTACCGTTATGGAGTACATGTGTCTTTATTGTTACCGTTATGGAGTACATGTGTCTTTATTGTTACCGTTATGGAGTACATGTGTCTTTATTGTTACCATTATGGAGTACATGTGTCTTTTATTGTTACCGTTATGGAGTACATGTGTCTTTATTGTTACCGTTATGGAGTACATGTGTCTTTTATTGTTACCGTTATGGAGTACATGTGTCTTTATTGTTACCGTTATGGAGTACATGTGTCTTTATTGTTACCATTATGGAGTACATGTGTCTTTTATTGTTACCGTTATGGAGTACATGTGTCTTTTATTGTTACCGTTATGGAGTACATGTGTCTTTATTGTTACCGTTATGGAGTACATGTGTCTTTATTGTTACCATTATGGAGTACATGTGTCTTTTATTGTTACCGTTATGGAGTACATGTGTCTTTATTGTTACCGTTATGGAGTACATGTGTCTTTTATTGTTACCGTTATGGAGTACATGTGTCTTTATTGTTACCATTATGGAGTACATGTGTCTTTTATTGTTACCGTTATGGAGTACATGTGTCTTTATTGTTACCGTTATGGAGTACATGTGTCTTTATTGTTACCATTATGGAGTACATGTGTCTTTTATTGTTACCGTTATGGAGTACATGTGTCTTTTATTGTTACCGTTATGGAGTACATGTGTCTTTATTGTTACCATTATGGAGTACATGTGTTTTTATTGTTACCGTTATGGAGTACATGTGTCTTTATTGTTACCATTATGGAGTACATGTGTCTTTATTGTTACCATTATGGAGTACATGTGTCTTTATTGTTACCATTATGGAGTACATGTGTCTTTTTGATCATTTTTTATTTTTCACAGCGTTCGCCAAGCGGGTTAAATAATGTAATAGCTTTATAGTTGGGGTCATTACAGATGCGGCAATTCCAAATATGTGTAACGTTTTTTCATAATAAAGCAGTAAGGGGGAAAAGTGGGTTTTTAATTTTTTACTTTATTTTGGATTTTTATTTATTTATTCTAAACTTTATTAAACATTTTTTTAAACTTTCCACTAGGGGGTCTTCACTATGCCATCACCTGATCTATTTTATAATACACTGCAATACTTTTGTATTGCATCGTATTATTGCCTGTCAGTGTAAAACGGACAGACATCTGTTAGGCAGGCCATGCCTCTGGCATTATCTGGAGGCAGACCTGGGAGCCTTTATTAAGTCCCTGGCTGCCATAGAAGACACCGGCACCCTACGATGGTATCGGAGTGTGCCGGTGGGGTGATGGAGGGAGCCCCCTCCCTCCAAAACCACTCCAATGCGGCGCTCGCTATTGAGTGCCACATCTGAGGGATTTAAACAAGCCGGGTCGATACTGATTTCAATCTCGCTCGTTTAAGCAGGTCTGCTGAGAGCGAGGAGATTTATCTTCTCCCCGCTGTTTATTCCGATGCAGCGCCGTAAAAAGGCAATTGCATCTGAATAAAGGCCGTTATTGGCCGATGTAAAAACACCTATGGGTGGTCACTAACGGGTTAAGCCAGTTAAAACCTCTTTTTGCTGGCAGCTCAAGGCTGTGTAATCGATCGCCGATCAATGAGACATCTCGTTGATTGGTGCTTGTTTCTCCTGTCACAAGGAGCTATGATCTGGGGCGATCGATCGTTACTACGATTGCTCGTCCCCCATACATTTCTATCATGGCGGCAGAGGTGCTACTGATAACGATAATATTTCATGCTGCGTAAATGATACGATCAGCCGATGAATGAGCGTTTGCTTGTTCACCGGCTGATCGTTGCTGTGTCTGTGAACGCTCGTTTGCCTGATAATTGGCCTGTGTAAAAGCCTTAAGACTCCTTCCTTGTCCGATTGTTAAACTTGTTGTTCACCGATTTTGGTGGTAACAAGCTCTTTTGATCTATATGCCCCCCACAATGCCCAGTGGTCTACCAGATCATCAGGTTGGGCAGGCAGTGGCCATCCTTCTAGTTGTATACACTATGGCAGGCATACATGACTAATAAATGATGTCTGCTTGCTCTTAATAGGCAGCTGCTATTCCAGACTATCGTGGACCGAGTGGTGTGTGGACTCTGCTGAATAAGGGCAGGAGTGTGAGGTGAGGGGACGTGATGTGTGGAACGTCTCCTAGAAGACATTTTCTAGTAGTCGTTGGTTTTGTAAGTGTTTTGTGCTTTTTATTTATTTTTTACAGTACTGGTGATCTGAGTGAAGCGGAGCCGACCTTCACACACATGTGCATAGCCCGATTATACAGAGCTGGACTGGTAAGCGTCTAAACCTCCAATTACCCTATGGTGGCCCCTATATAATGTTGTATGTGCCCTAGTGCACCACAATTTCACAGAAAGACACCAGAATAGGGATATTAAAGCATAACTTTTACTTAAGTTTTATAATATGAGCTACAAATGATTTCACACTTACAAAACAAAACCTTTATATGTTGGAGAAATGGTATTTCAAACAGTATTTATGTACAGCGGGATACACGGTAGGATGATTCCTGGCATATTCCGTAGAGTGTTCAAATCTCATCCACTTTGCTGCTACTGTAATACGCTGCGGATTTCCGCAATAAAATCTGTTGTGGAAAATCTGCAGTTAATCCGCCCCTTGTGTACCATAGTATCACATACTTTTTTTTCAGCTCTCTATTTTGCTTCCTCAACAGGGTAAGTTCAAGGCCCTGATAGAGTAGACCGCGCGTCACACTGATAGAAAGGCTGCTCTGGACTATTGCTTGTGTACAGTCCCGTCCCCCCCCCCCCCCCCCCCAATCTCTCCAAAAAGAACTGCCCTACGTGTTTTTTCACATTTAAAGAGGCTCTGCCACCACATTATGAGTGGCCTATCTTGTGCATGATGTGATCGGCGCTGTAATGTAGATTACAGCAGTGTTTTTTATTTAGAAAAACGATCATTTTTGACGGAGTTATGACCTATATTAGATTTATGCTAATGAGTTTCTTAATGGACAACTGGGCGTGTTTTACTATATGACCAAGTGGGCGTTGTGGAGAGAAGTGTAGGACGCTGACCAATCAGTGACCAATCAACGTCATACACTTCTCTCCATTCGTTTACACAGCAGATAGCGATATAGCTATATCACTATGTGCAGCCTCATACACACTATAATGTTACTGCAGTGTCATGACAATG
Source organism: Rhinoderma darwinii (assembly GCF_050947455.1). NCBI lineage: Eukaryota > Metazoa > Chordata > Amphibia > Anura > Rhinodermatidae > Rhinoderma > Rhinoderma darwinii. The sequence goes on from NC_134699.1 coordinate 50,935,196, forward strand.
AATATACATTACCTCCAGCTAGGACGTGATGTCTATTCAGAATCCTGATACTTCTGTAGATGCAACATGTAGATGAGATTACTTGAAATCTCATTTACTTTTCTGGTACGGGAAAATTTGCATGGCCAATCCGCACGTAATACACAACGTGTGCAGGGGGCCTAAGGGTGCGGTCACACACGGCATATTTTGTGGCAGAAATGTATGCAGCTTTAAAATTAGTTCTATTCATCTGAATGGAACTTACAGAAAGCCATGTAAAGACCCCATTCAAATGAATTGAAATTCGTTATGAGTCGCAAAATTTGTGTAACAAATATTCCGCGTGTGAACTTACCCCTAACAAAGTGAAATAAATGAGCCGATGCTAATCTCGTGTCACTGTAATTAGGGCTGGGCAATTAATCGTATCTGCGTCTGGGTGACGTACCACCCAAAATGGCTCGTGTCAAAGCTAAACTGGTGCCGCCGCATCATGGCATCGCTATCTGCTCACTGGCCTATAGGTTGGAGTGACTATATATGTTGTTTAATATAACTATGAATGTGATCAGGCTTCTTCTGGCTTCTTCCCTGGTATACAAACCTCCTATGGATAAAGCCCTCTCTATCTTTTAACAGGTGCAGCATGTCGTTTCACAGAACTGTGATGGTCTTCATCTTCGTAGCGGATTACCACGGGAAGCCACCTCCGAGGTTCATGGAAACATGTATATAGAGGTAAGGAGATGTTGACGGCTTTATCTCTGAAGGGAGTTCTCCGGTTCTAACATGTTTTTGAAGGGTATTTTGCACCCATCATCAATATCTGATTGGTGGGTTGTAACTACTACCTATAACACGCACTTCCCCATATGCATAGAATAAAGGGGTCATGTAGCTCCGTAGAGTGCAGCAACCCCTTTTGGATTTTTTTCTTAGAGCGCTGCTCCTGATTGAGAGCTGCGTCTGATTCCGTATGCATGTCTCTTTTCATATAGGACAGAGGCACATTTGGGATGGAGGGGCTGGGATGCATACTTCAAGTGGTTGTCCAGTCATAAGAAAATGATGGCCTATCCTCAAAATAGGCCATGAATACCTGATAAGGCTGGGTTCACACGAGCACATTAACGTCCGTAATGGACGGACGTATTTCGGCCGGAAGTCCCGGACCGAACTCCGTGCAGGGAGCCGGGCTCCTAGCATCATAGTTATGTACGATGCTAGGAGTCCCTGCGCCTCTGCAGGACAACTGTCCCGTACTGTAATCATGTTTTCAGTACGGGACAGTAGTTCCACGGAGAGGCAGGGACTCCTAGCGTCGTACATAACTATGATGCTAGGAGCCCGGCTCCCTGCACTGAGTTCGGTCCGGGACTTCCGGCCGAAATACGTCCGTCCATTACGGACGTTAATGTTCTCGTGTGGACCCGAATCCCGGCAAAAGTGCCAATCAGCTGTTTTGAAGGGGCACTTGTCTCAGCAGTTCACAGTATTACAGCTTTCTTCCGTTCACTTAGATGTTGATCGGCGCTCGTTTGCTCCTTTCACAAGCACTATATATGGGGACGAGCGCTCGTTACTACGATCAGTCGTCCCCATATATTTCTATCATTTCGGCAGCACATTCTCTGACTACACAGGGAGATGTGCTGCCGACAACGATAGTTTTCTTTGCTGCATAGGTGATACAATCAGCCGATGAACGATCGTTTGCTCGATCATCGGCTGATAGTTGCCCAGGGCAATCGTTTACACAGGGCAATGATCGGGAACGAGTGTTATGTGGACCATCGCTTGCCCGTGGTATGGCCACGTTGAAAACAATGGATTTCTCCCAAAGGAAATCTGCTCTATCAGGCAGAACGCTTATGATTTGTGTATGGATTAAAGAGCAGATACATTTCAGAAAGCTTTGTCCCCTGTTTTGTGTGGCTGCGCCCTGAATAGTCCCCATTCTCTTGTAGGTCTGTACATCTTGTTCACCACACAGAGAGGTTGTGCGTCTGTTTGATGTGACCGAGCGGACAGCCCTTCATAAGCACGACACTGGACGTTCCTGCCACAAGTGTGGGGGTGAACTGAGAGACTCTATCGTGCACTTTGGAGAGCGGGGGAAGTTGACGCAGCCGCTCAACTGGGCAGGGGCAGTGAAAGCTGCAAAGAAGGCCGATGTTATTCTCTGCCTCGGCTCCAGTTTGAAGGTAAATGAAGCACTACAAATAAAGATTGCCCTTTTTTTTTTTTTTTTAGTAAATCTATTGCCTAATTTTTTACCATTTGTTGATATTAGAGCAGCGATCTGCAACCTGTCACTTTCACGTTGTAAAACGCATGCCTTGTAAGCTGCAGGCTTCTAATGCATGCCCGAAATTGAGGTTCCTCAACAGCTAGATAGCCACAGGTTGCAGACTCCTGCCATATATATAATCAGCTGCTTGTGATATTTAATTGAGACTTTATGGTTGACTCGTGTGAGATGTTCTTCTACCCTGATCGTAATTTCCTCCTTCAGGTCCTGAAGAAATACCACTGTCTATGGGGGATGAATAGGCCTAGCACACGTCGGCCGAAGCTTTACATTGTAAATTTGCAGGTAAGAGCCAATGGCGATTTTTGTTTGTACCCATCACCACCAAGGTTGCTTATGTTCCTGCCCTGTCCGTATAGCAGGAGGGATTTCGGGCGTTCTGTTTGCCTTGGCAGCAGTACCGCCTAATCTGTTGGCCATGTCTCTTGTTTTAAGATTTTGACTTCTGGTGGGAGATGAGAATGCCACCAACTTGGGTGGGGCAGCCTTTAAAAATGACCATAGCTTTCTTGTTCACTTAATATATTGAACATATAACATTTTCTGAAGTCGGTCCTTTTTATTTCTATCATCTGTTTTCGTCAGCATAGCCGTATGTTTTTAGAAAATGCCACAAGCTGCATGCCGGAGCACTGATGTGGTGTTATGCTGGATTCCTAACCGCCCGTTCAGAAGTAACATTCGCTGTAAAAGGAGATAAGGGGATGTTTAGGCAGGATAAGCAGCGGCATTGTCACCGTTCAGCACTGTATATTTCCTCAGTGGACACCTAAAGATGCACTAGCCACCCTGAAAGTCCATGGGAAATGTGATGAGGTCATGCGGCTCCTGATGGACGAGCTGCAGTTGGATGTTCCAGAATACAACAGGTGATTTTTTTTTTTTTTTCAAAAAATTAATTTATGTGGGGGAGGTTCTGTGAGCTGTAGCCCCCACCAACGGTACTATGCACCCAAACCTTATCTCATTGCTGCCTTTTTATATTCCTCTTTCTTTCCATCCCTTGTCTGGCCATCATCTTAGGCCTAGTTCACACGAGCGTGTTCGGGCCGTGATATACGTTCCCCATGTCGGCTGCATTTCCCGGACCAAACAGTGCAGGGAGCCGGGCTCCTAGCATCATAGTTATGTATGACCCTAAGTGTCCCTGCCTCCCGCGGGAGTGTTGTCCCGTACTGAAAACATGACTACTGTACGAGACCGTTTGCCCACAGCGAGGCAGGGACTCCTGGCATCGTACATAACTATGATGTTAGTAGCGTTCCTCCTTGCACTGTGTTTGGTCTGGGAAATACTGCAGACATGGGGACCGTATGTCACGGACCGAACACGCTCGTGTGTGGGAGGCCTTCGTTTTAGGGCTTATTCAGAGGAACGTATAAATAGTCCTAGTGACGTCTGTTTTTTTTAATGGCCATCACAAGGCTGCATGTACTTCTATAGGGCTAGTCACAGGGCAATGTTTTAACGGACCGTGTGGAGGGCCGTGAAAAAAACAGGACGTCCTATTTTTGTTTTGTTTTTGCAATTCCCTCAATAGACAAGTCTGTTAGGGATCCGTTTTTCACGTCCGATTTCACACACGTCCATCTGAATATAGCCTTAGAGTAAGCGCTCATTGCCTGGTGCCCAGCTGCACTACATGCCCCTGAACCCTTGCCAAAGCTTTCCAATTGAAGGGATGGCACAATGTTATAGCCAGCAGGCAGTGGCATCTGTGACCAATTAGATCATATTTCTCATGCTGTTTCTCTTTCAACCCAGATTCCTAAACTCACTCACTCACTCACTCACTCACTCACTCACTCTCTCTCTCTGCTGGATTCTAGAAATCACTTCATGTATTTTATGGAACCGGCATTGCACAGAGCAATTCCTTGTTTTTCTTTCTAGACCGAAACTTTTTTTGTGATTTCTTAAATTGAGTCCGGCTCTGGCTACACAGCAATGGACAGTTACAGTCACAATGTACTTTTAATTATTTTCCATGGGAATTTTGCAGCCTTTGACTATTGCAAAATTTCCAATAATTTGGGATAATTATAAGGTCGCATGTGGCTTCTTACACCATAAAAAAGAATTGAAGTTGCATTAGACTGCGATTTCTCTGCAACGTTTACCGCTAGGATACGCCATCATTTTCTTTTTAATGGGGGTCTGACTGTCGGGACCCCCACCAATACTGAGATTGGAGGGGCCGCAGCATGGGTTTAGATCTGCTTCCCCTTCAGTTTCTTTAATGCACAGCAGTACTTCTTGCCACTGGCTGTGCAGGGAATGGGGTTGGGGCATGTTACAGAATACAATAGTCCCTTTGTTGGGGGTCCAGCTCACAAAGCCTCGTGTCCGACGTGTTCTAGGCGCCTTGTATTTGTGCAGTAATCTCACTACAGCCTCTTTCCTAGATCTCTAGACCCAATTTTCCCTATGGCCGTACCACTGTGTCCCAGAGAAGAAGATAGTCACACTCGTAAGCACATCAAGGCAGCGGAGACACCCAATGTCACCCCTGATCCGCCTCCGCTGATCTCCCCGCAGGCTCTTAGTGGTGGCTGGTTTGGTAAAGGATGCACCAAAGGAAGAAGGAAAACAAAGCTATAATATCACTGCTTGTAATGCTGGGAGGACAGTCGCCATTTGCACATTTGTTCTTTTTTACATTTGATGTTTTTAAATAAAATATTACAGTAGAAACCTGTGTCCTTTGTGCAGGGCCGCCATCAGGGGGGTATTAGGGGTAGTGGTGTGAGGGGCCCGGCCAAACCTAATTGAAAGGGGGGCCCGGCAACTGCCTCGACATTCTTTTGGTAGGAAAAAACGGGCCCCTGCAATGGGGCCCGTTTTTTTCACCAAAAGAATGTCGTGAGCTGCTGCGGGCCCCCTCCCCTCGTCATGGGGGGCCGTCAAACCGTCCGCCCGCGCGCGCGCACCCGATCGCGCGCACAATGAAACTCCCGCGCGTGCGCACTCGCGAGCGCGCATCCACGAACGCCCGCACTGGAGACCGCCCGCGCGCGCACCCGCGATCGACCGCGCGCGCACCCGCGACCGGCCGCCCGCGCACCCGCGAACGGCCGCCCGCGCACAAGCGAACGAAGCGCGCGCAGCCGCGGACCCACATGGACAAAACTTACCTGGAGCCTGGCTGGAGGTGAAGGACTGGACGTCTGGACCGAAGACCTCCCCTGGAAGACATCGCCGGAAGAGGACTGGAGTGGGAGCAGCTCTTCTGACAGTGAGTAAATTATCTCAAAGTGTTGTTTATGTATGGCCCTGTTCACACAGTATTTTGCAGGCAAAAAAAAATCTGCCTCAAAATTCCTTAAAGAATTTTGAGGCAGATTTTGCCCTGCCCACACTATCTTGCCGCGTTTTTTTGCTGCGTTTTTTGCTCGCGGCGATTGAGGACAGCAGACAAAAAACGCAGCGAAAAATGCATTTTCTGCCTCCCATTTATTTAGATGGGAGGTCAGAGACGGAACCGCGGCAAGAAAGGACGCGCTGCTTTTTCTTTTTTCCGCGACTGGCTCCCATTGATTTCAGATTAAATCAATGGGAGGCGGTTTTGGAAGTTCTTTGGTGCTGATTCTGACGCAGTGTCCGAGTCAATATCAAGGCCCAAAAACTCTGTGAACTGGGCCTTATTGTTAGGGCTTATTCAGACGAACGTGTAATACGTCCGTGCAACGCGCGTGATTTTCACGCGCCTCGCACGGACCTATGTTACTCTATGGTGCCGTGCGGACTGTCAGTGATTTTCACGCAGCGTGTGTCCGCTGCGTAAAACTCACGACATGTCCTATATTGGTGCATTGTTCGCGCATCACGCACCCATTAAAGTCAATGGGTGCGTGAAAATCACGCCCAGCACTTCCGCAGCCGTATAAACTATGAATGAAATTAGAAAAGCACCACGAGCTACAAACATACAAACAGAGTGTCATAATGATGGCGGCTGCGCGGAAATCACGCAGCCACGCATCATACGCTGCTGCCACACGGAGCGGTTATGGACCTTTTGCATGCGCAAAACGCCACGTTTTTTGCGCGTGCAAAAAGCACACGCTTGTGTAAATCCGGCCTTAGGGTAGGAACACACTAGGCATGAACGCTGCGGATTTTATGCAACACATTTTATTGTGGAAAATCCGCAGCGTATTACAGTCGCAGCCGAGTGGATGAGATTAGAACAAATCTCATTCACACGCTGCAAAAAAAATGGACCTGCCGTGTGGCTTTGGCTTTTTAAGTCGCATGTCAATTTATTCTGTGGAATCGCCGCTCCTCTGTTGCGGAAATGCTGCGGTTCTGCCGCAAAAATCACACAAGAGAAGAAAAAAAAGGTACTTTTTTAAATTGATAAAGTTTAGACTTCCCCCGGCCGTAGTCCTGGTGACGCGATCCTCTATTCTTAGCGCAGCCCGGCCTCCTGTCATGACGTTTCATCCCATGTGACTGATGCAGCGGTCACATGGTCTACAGCGTCATCCCAGGAGGCGGGGCTACGTTCAGAAGAGAGAGATGCGTCACCAGGACTACGGCCCTGGCAAGTCTAAACTTTTTTTTCCCTGCAGAATTCCCGCAGCGGACACGCCTCACGAAACCTGCGCCGCTATTTGGTGCAGTTTTGCTGGCAGAATTCCCTGCGGCTCCCGGGATAAGCTGTGTAGTTTTACTCAGCATATCCGCCTAGTGTGTCCCTTATGATGTCGCTCCTGGAGCTGCTGCCGGTCTCTAAATAGGCAATTGGTCCAGTAGAATTTGGAATTATTTTTTTTTGTGAACCAGCTTAAAAAAATACAAAACTTTTGTGTTAGGGCCTGTTCACATCACTGTTCGCTTCCGCTCCGGGGTTCCGTCTGAGGTTTCTGTCGGGTGAACCCCGCAATGGAAAGTGAAAGTGATAGCACAGCTTCCGTTTCCATCACCATTAGCGCAGTCGACTGCGCTATTAATTCCGTCCGAAAACCAGCCGGAATGGTGACGAACCACCGCTCCGGGGTTCCGTCTGAGGTTTCTGTCTGGTGAACCCCGCAACGGAAAGTGAAAGTGACAGCACAGCTTCCGTTTCAGTCACCATTGATCTCAATGGTGACGGAAACATCGCTAATGGTTTCCGTTCTTCACCATTCCGGCTGGTTTTCGGACGGAATTAATAGCGCAGTCGACTGCGCTAATGGTGATGGAAACGGAAGCTGTGCTATCACTTTCACTTTCCGTTGCGGGGTTCACCCGACAGAAACCTCAGAAGGAACCCCGGAGCGGAAGCGAACAGTGATGTGAACAGGCCCTAACACAAAAGTTTTGTATTTTTTTAAGCTGGTTCACAAAAAAAAATAATTCCAAATTCTACTGGACCAACTGCCTATTTAGAGAGCGGCAGCAGCTCCAGGAGCGACATCATAAGGGACACACTAGGCGGATATGCTGAGTAAAACGACACAGCTTATCCCGGGAGCCGCAGGGAATTCCGCCAGCAAAACCGCACCAAATAGTGGCGCAGGTTTCGTGAGGCGTGTCCGCTGCGGGAATCCTGCAGGGAAAAAAAAGTTTAGACTTACCCCGGCCTTAGTTTAAGTGACGCATCTCTCTCTTCTGAACGTAGCCCCGCCTCCTGGGATGACGCTGTAGACCATGTGACCGCTGCAGCAGTCACATGGGAAGAAACGTCATGACAGGAGGCGGGGCTACGCTAAGAATAGAGGATCGCGTCACCAGGACTACGGCCGGGGTATGTCTAAACTTTTTTATAAATTTAAAAAAGTGCCTTTTTTTTTTTTTCTCATTTGTGATTTTTGCGGCAGAACCGCAGCATTTCTGCAACAGAGGAGCGGCGATTCCACAGAATACATTGACATGCTGCGGCTTAAAAAGCCAAAAGCTACACTGCAGGTCCATTATTTTTGCAGCGTGTGGATGAGATTTGTTCAAATCTCATCCACTCTGCTGCGACTGTAATACGCTGCGGATTTTCCACAATAAAATGTGTTGCATAAAATCCACAGTGTTCATGCCTAGTGTGTTCCTACCCTAAGGCCGGATTTACACGAGCGTGTGCTTTTTGCGCGCGCAAAAACGTGGCGTTTTGCGCTTGCAAAAGGTCCATAACAGCTCCGTGTGTCAGCAGCGTATGATGCGCGGCTGCGTGATTTTCGCGCAGCCGCCATCATTATGACACTCTGTTTGTATGTTTGTAGCACGTGGTGCTTTTCTGTTTTCATTCATAGTTTTATACGGCTGCGGAAGCGCTGGGCGTGATTTTCACGCACCCATTGACTTCAATGGGTGCGTGATGCGCGAACAATGCACAAATATCGGACATGTCGTGAGTTTTACGCAGCGGACTCGAGCTGCGTGAAAATCACTGACAGTCTGCACGGCACCATAGAGTAACATAGGTCCGTGCAAGGCGCGTGAAAATCACACACGTTTCACGGACGTATTACACGTTCGTCTGAATAAGCCCTAACAATAAGGCCCAGTTCAGAGTTTTTGGGCCTTGATATTGACTCGGACACTGCGTCAGAATCAGCACCAAAAAACTTCCAAAACCGCCTCCCATTGATTTAATCTGAAATCAATGGGAGCCAGTCGCGGAAAAAAGAAAAAGCAGCACGTCCTTTCTTGCCGCGGTTCTGCCTCTGACCTCCCATCTAAATCAATGGGAGGTAGAAAATGCATTTTTCGCTGCGTTTTCTGTCTGCTGTCCTCAATCGCCGCAGGCAAAAAACGCGGCAAGATAGTGTGGGCAGGTCAAAATCTGCCTCAAAATTCGCTGCGCGGTTCCAGGCGGTCGCCGGTGCGCATGCGCGGGAGTTTGCGGGTGCGCGTGATCGGTCGCACGGGCGGCGGTGTTTGACGGCCCCCATGCTACCCAGGGCCGCCATCAGGGGGGTATTAGGGGTACTGATGTGAGAGGCCCGGCCAAACCTAATTGAAAGGGGGGCCCGCAGCTCATGACATTCTTTTGGTGAAAAAAACGGGCCCCATTGCAGGGGCCTGTTTTTTTTCTACCAAAGGCAAGTCGCGGCAGTTTGCCGGGCCCCCCTTTCAATTAGGTTTGGCCGGGCCTCTCACATCAGTACCCATAATACCCCCCCTGATGGCGGCCCTGGGTACCATGATATAGTACTGGACGGAGTACCGTTAACAGGCGGTGCCACGGTAGGGGGGCCCAGAAAATGTAGCTGTAGGGGGCCCTGAAATTCCTGATGGCGGCCCTGCCTTTGTGTGATCACTTACTGTACGGGCAGCTTTAGAAAGATGCCCGGAATAAAAATGGCCGCCTCATCAAGCGCGTTGGATGTTGCCATGGGAGCGCTCACTCATGCGTCACTTCCTGGGGAGGTGCCGTCGGCTTGTGGTACGTTTCCGGTTGGTTGTCATCTCATTAAAGTCCTAAGATGATTCGGAACGGACACGGCGAACCCGCCCAGGAGCAGACTCTATCCCGCAGGGCCGTACGGGTGTGGTGCGATGGCTGGTGAGAGATGGCGCCGTGCTCACGTTATCGACAATGTATCTGCGTATATACGGCTGTGGCGTCCGTGCTGCCTGCAGTGTGTGTAATCCATGCGTAGGATGTATGGTATAGTGTCATTTGTGAAAACCCTCTCTGCGGCTGACTGTCCAGTGATCAGGGGTGGCCATATATTATGTAAGGTCAATGTGTGCAGCGCCCCCTCTGGCGGACAGGGCGGTTTGGTCATATTCCCTGTGACAGCCTCATGTGGAGGGATCACCGGCCTGCCCTCACCTCTGCAAATATAATAATGACGTGTCTGTCCTGCTATATGTGTGCTGAGAACATAGTGTTCTGCAACTTTCTGGTGTACTCAACATTTTCAAGATGTCTGCTTGCTGTCAGTGAATTAGAACATTGTTTACATCAAGAGTGTGAAAACATGTATAGAGCAAATACTTCACATGTGACTGATTGCTTTAACTGTATCCAGTTTAGACAATCGTCTGTGATTTTATTAGCCTATGTAGCCCAGTAACTGACTGATGCGTTTAAGTAGGCGGTCATGACGGGGGAGATGTGTGTAGGTGATGTATTTAGCTCACAACGGACTGTCTAGACTGACTACAACTGTAGCAAAGCCTCAGCTGTGACCAGTATTAGACCTGTAGGTGGTTTAAGGCTCTGGATGCAAGCAGAGATCTTTGAAATTGTTGAATTCAAACAGACGTTTTCAATATACAACAATCAAATGTAAATAAATCCCTCCCCCAAAAAATCTTAAAAGGACCTGTCATCTCTCCTGATATGTCTGTTTTATCAAATACTTGTATTCTTCAGAAAATAATTGTAGCATCTTTTCTTAGAACTCTGCGTTGTACCGTTCCTCTGTTATTCCTCTTGGAAATGTGACTAGATTAACTGCCCAACTTTACCAGTCCCCTTGTTGATAGGGCGTGTCCCTGCACAATCTGACACTGCCAGCACTGATTGGATAGTGTCAGGACACGCCCCCTGCTGTCAATCTAATTATAAGTTTCCAAGAGGAATAACAAATGGCACAACACCGGTCTAAAAAAAAAATATCTCCCTCCCTTTTATAGAATATGTTTTGTGTGTGGCCATGGCAACACGCTGGCAGTAAAAATAATTCTATGAATAATTACCATGGGAAATGGTTTTTATTGAAGCTTTGTATAAATATACTGGTGTCCGCAGGGACAGGGCGGCCAGTTGTATAAATCTTACCCATCCTTCCATAGGAAATAAGGGCAGTGTGACCCCAGTTGGGTAATATTTGTGACCGGCACCACCCCTACCTAATTGGTCCAATAGTTGCTGGCTCTGTCCGTGTCAGGAGTGCCCTATGCCATGTTATCACGGATGCCCCTGTTTCCTGGCAGAATTCTGATTTATTTACAGTTTGTGAATGTGAGTTGTGTGAGACTTTGACCTTGCTCTGGATACACGGCGCCAGCCTGGACCTTGTACCATGTAATGACCGTTTTATTAACTGGTTATCTTGTGAACCCCCGGTACAGTAACGGCACAGTCCTGTCATGGTGAACTTTGTGCCCCTCGCTGTATTATCTATGTGCAGATAAGGCGCTTGTTAAGGTCCTATTACACGGCCCGATATGGGACTTGAAAACGAGCGCCGATCAACGAGACCGCTCATTGATCGGCGTTTGTTTGCTTCTTTCACAAGGAGCTATGATCAGTAATGTACGGGGACGAGCGGTCGTTACTACGAGCGGTCGTCCCCATACATTTGCATGATGTCGGCAGCACATTCTCTGTTTACACAGGGAGATACGCTGCCGACAACGATAATATTTATTGCTTCAGAAACGATACGATCAACCGATGAGCAAGTGTTTGCCCGATTATTTACCCGTGTAAAGCGGCCCCAAGGTTCACCTGTAATAGTGATAAGATCTAGTTTATTTTTTGCAATCCCTTAGATTTCATCACGATGCCTCCCGAAAAAAAAATTTTTTTGCTTGTGCCACTTGCCGAAGGCTGCGTGCGTAGCTATTTCTATTCACTTACAGTAAGCAGAGATCTTGAAAATAGGTCCGGATTTAAACCGTATATTAGAAAGTTACATAATTCTTTCCTACAGTAAATAAGCTTTATTGACATAAAAGAATGAGACCTTTTTGTTTCTCATTAGACACTGCAGAATACTATTAACTGTTTTGTCTTGTGCCCACCCTCTCGCTACGACCTTGCAATCAGGTTCGGTGCTGTGCCCCATGGGTCGAGGGTCTATTTATTTATGTTTTAGATGCTTTGCAGGTCTGGATACCGTCTTTCTAGTGTAACCCGTCAGTCCTGAGCACGTCCCATTGTATTACACAAGCTTGTTGCTGTCCACTATGTGGAGCGGTATGTCCGGTTGTAATGACGGCAGCGCGGTCATGTGATCAGTGTCAGCAGGTAGAACGCTGGCGGGCTTCTTGGATACCTGCAGCAGGTGATAGAACACAAGCTGTAGAGGAACGCTGACCACATTCCTCAGGACCGGTCGATAGGAATGTGATTTTCCGCCTCCTGTAAACTGACTTTAGACGCATGGGATTTTATGATTGAATGTGAAAAATCTCTGTACAGCGCTGCGGAATATGTTGGTGCTATATAGGCGACCGAGATAAATGAATGATCTGAAGCCATATTACTCCATTATCTCTGCTATCATATAATTTATCGACTACGCGATTTGATTCTGTCAAAAAGACGGAACGCTTGCACAACTGAGACAAACGGAAACCCTTGGCACCGGATCAGTCACCATTGAAATCAATGGCGATGGAAACGGAATCCTATGGTTTGTTCAGTTTGCGTCTGTCAGGGCTCAGTTCCGACGGAAAGCTCTGGCTGAACCCTAGCACAGATGTGAACGAAGCCTAAGCAGATGCATCAGTCTTTTTTTTCTTTAGAACGTTCCTTCCTTTTGAAACCACTTTTGACTTTGGCTCAAAAAATGTATCCAAAAACCTGTGTGTGATCCTGTCCTGAGGCCGGGTTCCCACATAGTGTAAATGCTGTGGAATTTCCGCAACGGAATTCTGTGTGGAAATTCCACAGCATTTACAGTAGCGGCAAAGTGGATGAGATCTAGAAAAAATGCAGCGTAAACGTTAATAAATTGACCTGCGGTGCGGAATTTAAAATCCCCAGCACGTCAATTTTATGCTGCGTTTTTCATTGCTTTTCCGTTGCAGGTTTTCCCCAATGAACTCAATGGGGATGCAAAACCCGCAACAGAAAGCCAAGTCTTGCGGCATATTTGCAAAAATCGCAACTCCGGATAAGAAAAAATATAATTCTTACCCAGAACGCTCTCCTTCTTCCTGCAGGCCGGCCTACTGGAATGACGCTTCATCCCATGTGACTGCTGCAGCCAATCGCAGGCTGCAGTGTCACATGGCCTGCAATGTTATCGTAGGGGGCCGGACTACACGCAGAGAAGACGAAGGGGATAAGTGAGCGCTTTCTTCCGCAGCGGAAATACCGTTCTAAAAACCTCCCCACAATGTGTGATGCGATCAGCCGACAAACCAGCATTTGCCCTGTTTACAAAGGATCGGGAACGAGCGGTCGTGCGATCACCTTTTCTTTGTACTATGAACCTAGTGGTAGATTTTTAGAAACTGCGCCACAAGGTGTTGTCAGTACAAATATCCCCTGCGCTATAATTTTGGGTGTATAAATAACCCTGAATATGTTTTTGACCGTCCATGGCTGTACTGGTGGATCCTTCAGGGTGGCAGAGCAGCCTGGCAGCTGTTCATACAACGAAGGGCGTCGCTGACTCCAGACGGAAACAGCCTCATCCTGCAACAGCAGTCTGTATGTGGTGGAGGCGGGGGGCACCTTTAACTGCTGTGCATTGGGCTGGGTTCACACTGCGTTTTTGTTGCATTTTTAACACGTCTCCAAATCGGCGTTCAACGACCAAAACAAAAAAAAATGCATGTTAAAAACGCACAGTGTGAACCCGGCCTTGTAGTACCGTTTAAATAAGAGTGCCTTCCTAGAGCCTCTTTTTCGCGCACAATTTATTTTTTCAGGCCATGCGTTTTTTATGTAGTTTTTTTATTTAGCGTCATTTCGTACGTTCATTTTAATGCACCTAATGGAAATCAGAAGGGGACTTGTCACTAGTATCTCTCAGTAGTACAGCCTCTGGTTTTGAACCTGTAATTTCAAGCGATCGCAACGTTTTAATTTACGATAAGGGGACTTGGCTATAGCCCTGTTCACATTATACTTGAGCCTTCCGTCTGAGGGATGTCTGGAGTATTTCCCGATCCAGGGTATGCCACTGTGTAGACAGACATATGTTGCCCACGTAACCCTTTTGTAAAAAAAAAAAATGTGTAGAAATTATGCTGGGTCAATGGGAACCTATGGATATGTTCAGCTCATGCGCTGGGAGCTCTCCAGGTGCCTATGGTGGATGTAGTGGTAAAACGCAATGTGAACACACCCCAACTATGAACTGTATTGTGTATCTATTGTGTACCTATATTTTCAGTCGATGACTCTGTTCCCTGCGCTTTTCATGTGATGGTGTCAGAGGATTAGCTGGAGTTTTATGAGGGTAAATGAATGAGATTCTCTGTTTTGTTGTATAGCTATGACATGGTACATTATGGACATTCCAACCAGCTGCGCCAGGCACGGGCCATGGGGGATTACCTGATTGTCGGAGTACACACAGATGGTAAGTGACAGGGCTCCGGGCTGATAAAAATAAAAAAAATTTAGGAGCCAAATTAATATTTTTTTGGTTGCAAAATCAGAAATGAACATGTAAATTAACTAAAGCGTTCGCACTAGACTGCGGACTGACCGGCGACAGTAGCGGCGTTTGCACTAGACTGCGGACTGACCGGCGACAGTAGCGGCGTTTGCACTAGACTGCGGACTGACCGGCGACAGTAGCGGCGTTTGCACTAGACTGCGGACTGACCGGCGACAGTAGCGGCCTTTGCACTAGATTGCAGACTGACTGGCGGCAGCAGAGTTTGCAGAAAATAATGCGGCAGATTTACTAAAACGGTCTTAAATTTAGTCAGCTTAGAATTGGACTAAATGTGCTAAATTAATCTCACAGGCTCATATTTTGGCGCGTCTTTAGACACTTTCGTCTATACCAGCTCTTGGTTGGCTTACTTTTGATAACTGGATTGTAAAGTGTCTAAATCACTTCATGAACGGCATGTGCGCCAGAATTCTGCCACATTTTGCTGCAACAATCTGCCCCAATGGGCTCCACGTTCTGTCTACCAGCAGCCACCACTAGAGGGGGCATAAATGATTTAGCTGCTTTTGGCTCCTATATAGAGAATTGGAGACCAGCTAATTTCCCCCCCACTACTTCTCACACACCTCAGACCTGCCTCTGGCTAGAGCAGTACCCCCCACTTCTCACACCACAGTACCCCACTCCCCCTTTCAGTTGTCGTCAAGCCTAAAATGGAATGGATCAGGAGAACATTAAAGGGGTTGTATAATCGACAATTATCACCTATCCCCAGGACTATTCGTAATTATCTGATCACTGGCACTCCCACCAATCGCAATAACGGGGGTCTCGAACACCCCGTTCCACCTCACTGCACCACCCGCAGAAAGGAGGAGCTTAAATGCGACAGCGGTCTAGCATGCGCCCTCCGCTCTGTTCATTGTCTATGGGACTAACGGAAACAGCTGAGTGCTCCGTCATTCCCATAGACTGTATGGAGCAGCAGCGCGCACGCTCGACTGACTCTCTATTCACGGTCGTCCTCGCTGTGGTCGAGCGGTGAGAAGGAATAGGGGATTCGGGAAACCTTTCATGGGATCGTTGGGGGTGCCAGAGATGGGGCTCACAGCGATCAGACAATTATCACCTATTCACGGGATAGGTGATCATTGTCAGTTCTGGGAAGGTTCTCTGTAAGGTTTCTACAGGATCGTTTCTGGAACATAGATACAATTTTTTTTCCCCTGGTTTTTTTTATTTTTATCATTTTTTGTAATTTTTTTTTCCCTAGGTTTATTGTTCTTTCTGGCCATTTTCATTGTCTTTGTAACGCATTATTTGTACCTTGCATGAGAATAATCTAAAGCCAATGTATAGGGCTCATAAGGGAGCTCAAGACCCGATTTTCTGTATTTTTGGTACAGCTCTTGTCACGGTTAGGATTAGTCGCCAAATATCTCATGTGTATGTGTAAGGGTCCATCCAAGCGGTGCGGTTTATTGCCATGATTACCTTAATTGCCGTAAAATGCTGCATTTTTTTTGAGAAACCACAGCATTTTTGCAGCAATTGGGACATTTAACTGCGATTTAACCACATCCTTCGAATATAGCTGCAAATTCCAACAAAATCCCCCCCCCCAATCTAATGTGTATGGGAATAGACTGACCCTCAATGTCTCCTGTTGTAGATAATTGAGGTTCAGCGTTAAAATTTTTAAATTGCATTTTGTTTTCCATAAATCCGACTAATCCTTTTTTATTTTTTTTTATTTTTTTATATTATTGGAACTAAAATTGTATAACTTTATGCCATAGCACACGTATATAAAGTTTTGCCGCAATCCCAGTATCTTTACACTTTTTATCCTCTCCAGTAGAATTTTATAATTTCTTGCATTGGATAATAGCCAATTATCTATCAAGATCACCTTTTCTTAACCTAATACTCCCTGTTCTGGGACCTGTGGTCACGTTCTCCTGCAGAAGTATCGTGCAGTGATATTTAATGGGGTTGTCCAGAATTCGAAAAGCATGGCTTTCTTCCAAAACAGCGACATACCGCTCCATAGGTGATGTGTGTTTATTGCAGCTCAGCCCTATTCGCTTTGATGGATCTGAGCTGCAATACCAGAAACAAACTATGGACCGGTGTGGCGCTGTTGCTATTAAAAAGCAGCCATTTTTTGTAAAAAATTTTTTTGCTGAACAACCTCTTTTGTGGCTAAACGCTGAGCCTGGACTGAAGAGTTTGTAACGTAGCAATTGAAGCATAGTCACGGTCGTGGTGACTTCCATATCTTAATTCTTCATATCACTCCCCCCTGGCAGTTTCCTCTTCCATCTGATCATTGTGCTCATTCTCACTGGGTGACATGTGTTTCACGATAAAGGACCCCATAAATGTTTGATCTGCTCTGGCTTAGAGATATCGTATTCTAGATGAGCGTGTATTTCCTTATAATGTCCTCTGGCCAGTTCCACATCAATGGTTGGGAAGTAAAGTGAACTAGACTGAAGGGATATCTCTCTGACATTGAGGACGGATCACTAATCATGCTTTTTTATATTTAGAAGAAATATCCCGTCACAAGGGCCCACCGGTCTTCACACAGGAAGAACGCTACAAGATGGTGCGAGCCATTAAGTGGGTGGATGAGATTGTGCCCGGAGCTCCGTACGTTACCACCTTGGAAACTCTGGACAAGTATAACTGTGACTTCTGCGTCCATGGAAGTGAGTAGATTGGAATAAAGTGAACATACACCGTAAAGAGATCGTTACTAGCAACAGTCATTGGAGTCAACACTTGGGACTAATGCACCGTGGTTGTGTAACGGTCCTCATACACGGCCCGACATGGGCCATGTAAAGGAGCGCAGATCAACGAGACAAAGGAGCTAGTAATGGGGATTCCGATCCCTCGTCCCCATACGTTTCTGTCATGTCGGCAGCTCGTCTTGACACAAGATTTGCTGCCGACCACCATATTTCTTGCTGATAAAATAAGCCGATGTACAAGCGTTTGCTCTTTCATCGGACGATCATTGCGCTGTTTACACATGGAACGAGTATTCTGTGAACGCTCCTTTGCCCAATAATTGGCCCGTGTTAAAGAACCTTTAAGACGTCCTCGTATTTTTCCGCTAGATCAGCGTTGGGGAATCTTATCCAGCCAGTTAACCCTGGAATTACTAATGACACCGGGACAATTCTCATACCAATTCCAACGCAAGAGGAATTCTGATACATGAGGGGTTAATGAATGCAAACAGGAGGGGCTATTTTTTCCCGTTTTATTTGTAGACTCTGGTTTGGAGTTACACCGGCTCATACATTACACATAATCTGGCGGCGCAGTCTTCAGCAAGACCCATGGCGTTAAATGGAAAATGGTTTCTTTGCAGCAGCCCCTTGAGCTTGTCAATAAGCCGCAGACCTCCGGCTGTTACACAGAAGTCATAAGGAGAATTATTTTTTATTTATTTTTCTCCTCTCCGTCCTGTCTATGATGTAAATGAAGGTTGTTCCTGCTTAAAACAAGTTGAATATAATGCAGTTTTTTAATATATAAGCTTGTGTACCTCAAAGCCA
The DNA here is from genome assembly GCF_050947455.1 of Rhinoderma darwinii. NCBI lineage: Eukaryota > Metazoa > Chordata > Amphibia > Anura > Rhinodermatidae > Rhinoderma > Rhinoderma darwinii. Next base: position 50,953,300 of record NC_134699.1, read on the forward strand.
GACCCCCCTGTAACATTCCCACCCTCATCTACTGTATACAGTTACCTTTTACACTCTTCTAACTATTATCACTGGTTTAGACCATTAACCCTTTCCCGTCGCTGATCTGCAGATTTACGGTGGGAAAGGGTCTTTAAATATGGCGCCCGCTCAGAAGCAGAGCGGCTTGCACAGCAGAGACCCAATGGCAATGCATGCGATCAGAAAAATTTCTGATCGTACATTTAACCCTCAGATGCCGGTGTCCGATATGATCAGGGTTTTTACTGCCCCTTTTGCTTCCGGTCACTGATTCCCACGCGGGAAGATTGCCGTAGTCGGTGTACTCCTATAGCAGGTTGGAGTCAGTCGGTGTACCCCTATAGCAGGTGGGAGTCAGTCGGTGTACCCCTATAGCAGGTGGGAGTCAGTCGGTGTACTCCTATAGCAGGTGGGAGTCAGTCGGTGTACTCCTATAGCAGGTGGGAGTCAGTCGGTGTACTCCTATAGCAGGTGGGAGTCAGTCGGTGTACCCCTATAGCAGGTGGGAGTCAGTCGGTGTACCCCTATAGCAGGTGGGAGTCAGTCGGTGTACTCCTATAGCAGGTGGGAGTCAGTCGGTGTACTCCTATAGCAGGTGGGAGTCAGTCGGTGTACTCCTATAGCAGGTGGGAGTCAGTCGGTGTACTCCTATAGCAGGTGGGAGTCAGTCGGTGTACTCCTATAGCAGGTGGGAGTCAGTCGGTGTACTCCTATAGCAGGTGGGAGTCAGTCGGTGTACTCCTATAGCAGGTGGGAGTCAGTCGGTGTACTCCTATAGCAGGTGGGAGTCAGTCGGTGTACTCCTATAGCAGGTGGGAGTCAGTCGGTGTACTCCTATAGCAGGTGGGAGTCAGTCGGTGTACTCCTATAGCAGGTGGGAGTCAGTCGGTGTACTCCGATAGCAGGTGGGAGTCAGTCGGTGTACTCCTATAGCAGGTGGGAGTCAGTCGGTGTACTCCGATAGCAGGTGGGAGTCAGTCGGTGTACTCCGATAGCAGGTGGGAGTCAGTCGGTGTACTCCGATAGCAGGTGGGAGTCAGTCGGTGTACTCCGATAGCAGGTGGGAGTCAGTCGGTGTACTCCGATAGCAGGTGGGAGTCAGTCGGTGTACTCCGATAGCAGGTGGGAGTCAGTCGGTGTACTCCGATAGCAGGTGGGAGTCAGTCGGTGTACTCCGATAGCAGGTGGGAGTCAGTCGGTGTACTCCGATAGCAGGTGGGAGTCAGTCGGTGTACTCCTATAGCAGGTGGGAGTCAGTCGGTGTACCCCTATAGCAGGTGGGAGTCAGTCGGTGTACTCCGATAGCAGGTGGGAGTCAGTCGGTGTACTCCGATAGCAGGTGGGAGTCAGTCGGTGTACCCCTATAGCAGGTGGGAGTCAGTCGGTGTACTCCTATAGCAGGTGGGAGTCTTGTGAATGCTCCCAGCCCTGCTACAGGAAGACTGTGGCAGGTCTCAATAGCAATGGACTGGTTTTGCTGTAGATTGCAATAGTGTGATATTGCAGTCTATGGCATAAGCGATCTAATCGCAGGTACACCCTAGGGGGGCTAAATAAAAGTAAGAAAAAAAAAATGTAAAGTTCTTTTTATAAAAATATAAATCATCCCCCTTTATAATAAACGTAAACACATTCCCTGCGTCCGAAAATGCCCGAACTATAAAAATATGTATCCATTACGGTGAACGTAATTTTTTTTTTTACTAAAACCTAACAAACTATATAAATTTGGTATCACCGTGGTCGTTCCGACCTACAGAATAAAGAGAACCTGTCATTTTCACCATACATTGAACACCGTAAAAAAGAAACTCATAAGGAAATGGCGGAACTGCTTTTTTTTTTTTTTTTTATTATTATTATTTATTTTTTTATCCAATTTCACCCCATTCTGATTTTTTTCCCAGCTTTCCAGCACATCACACATAATAATAAATAGTACCATTAGAAAGTACAGCTCGTCCGGTAAAAATGAAGCCCTCGTATGGCTCTGTCAACGAAAAAGTAAAAGCGTTTTGTTTTTTCCTCCACGTCTTCAAAAAAATCATAAGCATAAAAACGAAAATTAGACTGGTCCTGAAAGGGTTAAAGGGATTGTCTCATCACAGACAACCCTTTAACTTAATCCCTGCAGCGATCAGCTGATCACCTGGTTGCTGAGTCCCCTGGCAAACAGCTGGTTTTCCCAGGATAGTTGCTGTTGGCTTCTCGTTTCCCTGGCAGCGGCCACTACAGAGGGAAAATAATGTAATATTGCGCCATGCACAAAAAAAAAATTCACGTTTGTCAGAGTGGCTTTTCATCCTGGTTAATATATAAGGGTCCCGAGTTAGGAACCCACCAGCATTCAATCTGTCTGCTCTAATAAGGCATAATGGACAGTCATCATTAACCCCTTTTTTAAAGGGAATCTGTCAGCCGTTTTGAGGCCTCAAGAACTGCTGACAGTGATATTAGGGGAGGATAAGGCCATCGTAAATATACCGTTTTATTCCCCTGAAGTGGCGGTCGCAAGCCTACTCTCTGCTCTGAGAGATGGATCTAGTAGCCAATCAGGAGACCCGCTAGAGCTGTCACTCAGAGGGGCAGGGCTAGCAGCGTGCAGTGCAGGAACCCGTGCACATCAAGTGCCCCCTGTGGCGCCCGGGGAAATTGAACATAGTTTTTTTGGTCATGTGCCATAGGTGTGTTTTATAAAGCCCTCCCTGATATCCCTATGAGGCCTCAAAACTGTTGATGGATTCCCTTTAAACTGTATTATGGGTATTTGAACATAACGAGATAAGAAATTAACATTTGCCGGTTTTGTTTTTTTCATTCTATTTTGGCTCTCTATTCCTTTTTTATTTTATTTGACAATTTGATGTTTGATCAGTTCTGCCATTTTTATGTCTGATACTCCATGCACAACCATCTTTCCACCTACTCTACAGATGACATCACTCTGACGGTAGATGGTAAGGATACGTATGAAGAGGTGAAGAACGCTGGAAGATACAGGTCGGTGGCGGTCAATGGCGGTCAGTGCTGTGACTAAATAATGGCGGTGTTTCATGGATTACGTTTGGACCTCGTTTTACTTTCAGGGAATGCCAGCGCACACAGGGAGTGTCCACCACTGACCTGGTGGGACGTATGCTGCTCATGACGAAAGCCCACCACAGTGTAGTGAGCAATGTAAGGATTTAATGGGTAGAACGGTGGCAGTTTTTCCGATCCATCTTCAGTTCATGTAACTGTCCACTTTCTCTTTTACAGGAAGCTACTCAAGATTATAAGCGCCACCAAGACAACTTTGGTAAGGTGGGTAATGCTTGAAATCCATCTAGATATGTTATTCAGATGACGAGTCTTTACGTACCTGAGTCGTATCCGCAGCACAGTCCGGTGTCTGAAGTCTAAAGAAGAAATTCATCAGAAAGATATTAAAGCGTCAGTCTAGTTATACTCTCCCTCCCGAAATTACATCAGGATCGGGGAGACGCTACTGCATGCCGGAGAGGCTCGGAGAGTATTGTGCACGATACCGATGTTAGTTTGGGCAGGAGAGTATAATTGGACTTTTAAATCCCTTTTAGAGAGGATCTGTCTGCTCTCCTGACATGTCTGTTGTAGTAAATACTTGCACTGCCCATAAAATGACAATTCTAGAGTATCTTTTCTCTTCATTTTGTTGTTCCTCTGTTATACCTCCTGGAAAATATAAGTTGACACCTGGTTGTTACCATTCACTTTGCCTATAGGGCGTGTCCCTACCCTCTCTTCGTAGCACTGACTGGACTGTGTCTGTGTTGGACTGTACGGACGCACTCCCTGTTGACCAGGGGAAAGGTAACACCCGGCTGTAAATTTATTCATACATTTCCAGGAGGAATAACGGAGGAAATGCACAACACAGAGTTAAAAAAATAAAGATACTCCTGCATTGTTTTATGATGAATGCAAATATTCAGGAGAGCTGACAGATCCTTTTAATAAGAGCATTTTATAAATTTTCTATAGGAAAAGCATCATTTAAAATCTTAATTTGTGAGGTTAACTACTTGCTGACCACTAATAGACTATACATGTCTTGGCGGTCTGCATTTAACTCTGCAAGGATGTTTTAGAAACGTCCTGTAGCGTTCGCTGCTGCACAAGTAAATGTGCAGCCGCAGAAAGGGAGAGAGAGCGGTCACTGACTTCGAGGGGCCCTGTATATAACCACCCGCCGCCATCCCTGTATATAACCACCCGCCGCCATCCCTGTATATAACCACCCGCCGCCATCCCTGTATATAACCACCCGCCATCATCCCTGTATATAACCACCCGCCGCCATCCCTGTATATAACCACCCGCCATCATCCCTGTATATAACCACCCGCCATCATCCCTGTATATAACCACCCGCCATCATCCCTGTATATAACCACCCGCCATCATCCCTGTATATAACCACCCGCCATCATCCCTGTATATAACCACCCGCCATCATCCCTGTAGATAACCACCCGCCATCATCCCTGTAGATAACCACCCGCCATCATCCCTGTAGATAACCACCCGCCATCATCCCTGTAGATAACCACCCGCCATCATCCCTGTAGATAACCACCCGCCATCATCCCTGTAGATAACCACCCGCCATCATCCCTGTAGATAACCACCCGCCATCATCCCTGTAGATAACCACCCGCCACCATCCCTGTAGATAACCACCCGCCACCATCCCTGTAGATAACCACCCGCCACCATCCCTGTAGATAACCACCCGCCACCATCCCTGTAGATAACCACCCGCCACCATCCCTGTAGATAACCACCCGCCACCATCCCTGTAGATAACCACCCGCCACCATCCCTGTAGATAACCACCCGCCATCATCCCTGTAGATAACCACCCGCCATCATCTCGCTAACTGATCGTTCCCTGCACTACCATAGGATTCAACTGTATCTGTGTCTTGATGATGCAAATACAGTTGAAACTGGGGGGAAAAAACGAAATGCGCAAGATGACATTAGTTATTTGCGCTCAGTTTAGGTTCGGTAAATTGCCCAGCCCTAGGAGTTAGGATTTAGTTGTAGTGTGGGTATAGTACATTACGAGAAGTTGTCTCATAGTCCTGAGGTGACAAATCCGAGAAACTCTTAAAGGGGCTGTCCAGTCTTGGATAAAGCTAAATCATTATTTAATGAATAGTTCTACAGCTATCGATCTGCTATGCTTTGTTTCAATCAGTCACCAGCTTCAAGAACTCTTCTTGCTGTCATTAAATATAAACATTGGGGCAGATGGACCTGAACTGTCCAATCATATTGCAGCTTTCATTTTTCCAGAGCAATTTAAGAAATAAAAGCTGCACTGTGATTGGTTGCTATGGGCAACAAGGCCGTTTTTCTGTCACAGTTTTGATATGAGGCCCAATGTCCTTATTCAGATGCTGTGAATCTGTTCTACGTAGTCCTGCACACACTGCTGAGGTTTTGTTGCATTGTAATAGTATAGGCAGTCTTCTGTGAGCTAAACACAACAGGTGATACGTCTTTTGTTGGAAAAAGTGTATGGTTATGTATTGCTGGACACCATTTCCAGTCTATATTTACCAATGTTGATGGTTGTGCCATGCAGGATGCCAGGGGTCGCAGTCCATGGACAGGAGTTTCCCAGTTCCTTCAGACGTCACAAAAGATCATGCAGTTTGCCTCCGGGAAGGAGCCAGAACCAGGAGACTGTATTATATATGTGGCCGGAGCCTTCGATCTCTTCCGTATCCTTTTATTTCTCGCAGACTAGATTCTTGTTCTTTCCATACTCAGACCCACGTTCTATATATCGCGCTCCTCCTGTTCTGTAACATCTGAGTTTTATTTCTGCGTCAGTCTTATAAATTGACTACTATGAGGCTGGAAACACACCGTGATCTTGTTTTGCAGGTTTTGATGCAGTTTTTTTGAGCCAAAGCCAGAAGTTGGTATAATAGGAATGGGAGATATAAAGGCAGTACTTCTACTTCTTCCTTCTGGACCCACTTCTGACTTTGGCTTGAAAACTGCAACGAAAAATCTTAAGTGTGTTTCCAGCCCTACTCATATATTCACCTACAGAGATGTGTAAATGCGGCATGAGGCTGCTTCTACACACAGCAATGATTCCCTGTTGCACCTGCTAGAATTTGTCAAGATTTTGGTGGAGGCATACGAAAATTGTGAGTAAATAATAACCGTATCATCCGATAGTAATACCAGTAGAGTCAAGCCTCTACTGCTTTCTTACAAGGCCAATGTATCACGTGGGCTTAGGGGGTCAGCCCTCAAGTGTTCATGTATAGAGAAGACTGCATCACCATGGTTGACTGTTTACTAACCTGGATGCTTGATCGCTGGATGTGCACCGGCACGATGGACTTGTAGTCACACTGTGTATATGCATAGCCCACACCGGAGGTCTGGAACCCGTATCTCTGCAGCCTTTGTGACTATTGCTCCTTGAAAAGCCCCCAATGTCACTATCCATATATGGACCGTGACGTCAGGGGCTCCTCCAAGAGAGGAATCCCCAGCCAGAGTGTCGGCAACGGTTTGGCCACTGCTGGGGGAGTCCAAATGGGACTATCTACAGACTCGTGCTCCTCTCCTAGCTGAAACTGGAGAGCCATAGGCTATGAGGCATAACGAAAAACCTTTAAAATAAATTGGCAATTTATTCGATCATTTTTATTCATAGCTGTATTTTGGTTAAAAATAAATAAAGAAATTCATCCACATACGTTACTATTGTAGAAGACACTAATACTATAGGGGTAAAGCATTAGTTCAGGTTATAAGCATGTCAGAAGTAAGATGTGGAGGGGTGGTTGGCGATGTCGACTTTCTTTACAAATTCTAAATCTATCTTTGAGGGCGGATTTACACGAACGTGATTTACGTCCGTGCAACCCGCGTGATTTTCACGCGGGTCGCACGGACCTATACAAGTCTATGGGGCAGTGCAGACTGTCCGTGAGTTTTGCGCAGCGTGAGTCCGCTGCGTAAAACTCACGACATGTTCTATATTTTGGCATTTTTTGGGCATCACGCACCCATTGAAGTCAATGGGTGCGTGAAAATCACGTGCACCACACGAAGCACTGCACTGCAGTAGTACACGAAGCAGTAAAAGAATGCATGTAAACAGAAAAGCACCACGTGCTTTTCTGTTTACAAACATCCAAACGGAGTGTCAAAGTGATGGCAGCTGCGCGAAAATCAAACATTACACATGGAGCTGTTAAGTGCCTTTTGCGCACGCAAAACGCTACCGTTTTTGCATGCGAAAAACGCACACGCTCGTGTAAATCCGCCCTTCGTGTCCACCCTGTTTATGGTTTTGGATCCTTTATAACTTTGTGCAGATATTGGTCATATAGATTTCCTGGAGAAGGTCCACAGCTTCGCTAAGAAGCCGTACGTCATTGTGGGATTGCATTTTGACCAGGTGACTTGGATCATAGATTGTTTCTGTTTTTTACTATGAGGTTTGGTTGCTTTGTACTGACTGTCTGCATTTGCAGGAAGTCAATCACTACAAGAGGAAGAATTACCCCATAATGAACATCCATGAAAGGACTCTCAGCGTCTTGGCCTGCAGGGTGAGCACAATAAAGAACAAAACTAGACTAAAAATAAATAGAGAATCTTTATCATAGCGGGCTATTGTGTTTGAGCAAGTCCACGCTGCTGGCTATTGTCTTTGAGCAAGTCCTACGGCTATAACCTGGGGCCTATTGGCTTTAATATAATTTCATGTAGTATTCTTTTCAAATGGCAACAGAATTTCTTTGTTGTTGTAGCCCCTTATGGTTATTTCTTTCACCATCCTCTTTATTCTTTTCCATGCAGTATGTTTCGGAAGTTGTAATTGGTGCACCATATTCTGTCACTTCTGATCTTCTGGATCATTTCAAGGTAAGTTATGGTCAGCAAAAAGTGCAGAAAGTTTACAGGTGGAGTAGAACTCACTTAAAGGGGTGTTCCTACCAGAGACATTTATAACATATCACTATTCCCATCGAGCGGATGGGGGGGTCCCCTGACCCTCGTTTTGGACTAGAAGTCAAATGGAGACTACAAAAAAAGACAAGTGTAGAGTAAAATGGAGAGTGTCCTGGAACTTTCTTGCCTACTCGCCATTAATGTCTGATCGGTGGTTGCCCCACCTAGGGGTCTCTAACCAATGTGGCTGGCCCGTTAGCATTTTTTATGCACCGTGCCGCTGCCATCTGGCATGATCAAGGAATTGCAACATGGACACTTTAACTTGAATGGGGCTGATTTGAAATGCCATCTTGCCTGAGTTGCTGTTAACTGCATTTAGAGAGCGGCTTTACAGCAGCCACAGGAACCTGTAGACTGGAGATCATTGACTATTATGGAAGAGGTTTTGTCTTTTTTAGGCGTGACCTGTGTAGGGGTCATTGTGCATGAAGGGGGATGAGGGGAGGTGTCCATCATCTATTGTGAATGGTGGATCCTGTGTTATCTATATAGGGGTTACCTGTCAGTGTAATCCTGCCTGTGATGATAATGAGATGACTGCTGAGAAGTGATCTCTACAGAACAGGAAGGGTCGGTCTATTGTGAGGCTCAGTGGTCAGTGTGAAAACTGTAAGATTTTAGAATTATTTTTTAATATAGATAATGACATAGAACATTGATAAACAAAATCACCAAAAGTTCTTAAATGTTTAACATAAAAATAGGATCTGTCACTAGTTTAGTAATGCCCAATCTCCTAGCTAATCTAATAGGCGCTGTCACACTGATAATTCCAGTGAAAATTGTGTCCCAAAAAGTTTATTTTAGAAGTTGTGAGCTTTTTTTTTTTCTCTAAACATGCAAATAAGGCCATACCAGCCAAGTGGGTGTCAACACCAGTGATTCTCCTGAGGTGGGGCTACCTCAAAGCGCCTGACGCCGTCCTATCCGCATGAAGCTGCTTCACACAGTGTGAGAGACTGAGGTTGGAGGGAAGGGGGATCACTTCAAATAGCCGTATCTCGGGCTGTGGACCACCTAGAACAGCGGTTCTGGCGACATGAAAGATTAGATTTTAATCTTTCAAAGATAAAACTGCCATCCTGGTAGCATATGAAAGATTAGACTCTCCTCCTTTTTCACCAGCATTATCAATGTGACAGCACCTATTCGATTAGGATTAGGAAAATTTGACTTTTGTCTTCTTCTGGATTAACAGCGCAGAATATTAGGCTGAACTGGATGGGCTAATGTGATGGTTTGTTTTTTTAGCCTTACAAACTGTGTTACAGCTCCATACAACAGAGCACCATAATATGGAGCTGCGGGCACTTCATGTACCTCTGCACATGGCTCTGCTTTGTGTGTGAAGCTTAAAAATCTTTGCTCGCATTCTGTCCTCTCCAGTGAACACTATGTCGAAGGGACAGAACCAGATCAACTCTCCTTCAGATTTTGTGGAGTACGAATGGCATGTGACCAACCAATGATCCATGTTATTACCAGGAACAGCCCAGGTGTAGGCTAGAATAGTGGGAGGACTAACCTCGGAAAACCAGGCTGTATTCTTACCGGATGAGGGAGCAGAAGAATCTAATATCATATTCCGTGTTGCAGGTTGACCTGGTTTGCCATGGCAAGACAGAAGTTTTACCCGATAAGGATGGATCGGACCCGTACGGAGTGAGTATCTGGGGCGGATCCTCCATCGGGGTTTCGTTCAGGCAGACAAATAATGGCGCAGTTATTGTTTTGTTTAATAACCGTACATCATCGGTTTCTCTCACTTCGCCCCCTCTCCTCTCACTACTTTTATATTTGTAGCCCAGAGGCTTATGCAGTAATTTAGATTTCACTTTTTATTTTTTTTATTTTATCCGTTTATAAAGAGTCACTTCATTTTCTGCTTCCCTCGGGCTCGCTGCTGGTTTGTGTGTTACTTTCCTCATCACTGTCGCCGCTCGCTATATTACTGTCCTTTATATGGATCTATATTTCAGGAGCCAAAACGCAGAGGTATATTCCGGACAGTAGACAGCGGGAACAACCTCACGACAGATGATATTGTGCAGAGGATTATTAAAAACAGGTCCGTGTGAATTAAACTGTGTAGCCTTTATACATATACTATTAATGTATGTGCGATAATGCCCATAGAGCTGGGCACTGATGATGCCCTTTTACAAAATACAACTTTATTACAGCTATGAGGGATTATCAGAGAAAATAATTGAATGTTTAAAGGTGATATTATTTCGCAGGGTGGGACTTCACAATATGTAGCGGTGTATTCATGTTGTGTTGTAGCCAAAGCAGTCCAAATTGGAAACACACATTAGTGGCCACATAGAATGGCATCTGCCCACCTGAGGTTGTACAAAGGGCACAAGCAAGTGTCATTCATTCATCCAGTCTGTGGCAGCAGTGATTCATCATTTAGGGCTCCGTAGTTGCCCTTTTATATACCTCTAATATATTGACAAGGGGTGTCACCATTGTACAATGCTACAGCCGGGCTCCGTCATCAGGCAGATGGTAAAAGGTATGTTCACACACAGAGTTTTTAGCTGTATTTCAGGGTGTAAACGCCTCGTAATACGGCTGAAAAAACGGTAGCTGTGACGCCTACAAACATCTGCCCTTTAAAATCAATGGGAAACAGCGTTATGTTCAGACGGGGCGTTTTTTTTTTTACGCTGCCGTTTTAAACAAAAAACAAAATGCAGCGTAAAAAGGAGAATGTCACTTCTTGAGACGTTTTTGTAGCTGGTTTTCGTAGTATTAATAGAAAAAACACCTTGAAAAAAAAAAACAGTTTTCAGCTTCAAAAACGGCTGAAAATCAGAGGCTGTTTTTTCTGCATGTGAACATACCCCAAGACTGTCAGGAGAACGACGTTCTCTGAGCCTGTGTATACTACTGATTATAGTAGAGCCAGCAGTAAAGGCCCTATTACATCGGCCGATTGCAGCAAGCACCGATCAACGAGACGTCCTTGATCGGCGATCGTCTTCTCCTTTCAGACGGAGCCATGGAGGGGGCCGAGCGGTTGTTACTCCGATCGCTCGTCCCCATACATTATTACCATGTCGGCAGCGCGTCTCCCTGCTTACACGGAGAGATGTGCTGGCGACAACAATAATACTTTACTTTTTTGAAACAATACGACCAGCAGATGATCGAGCGTTTGCTCCCTCATCTGATCACTGATCTGTTTGCACAGGGAAATTATCGGCAACGAGCGTTCTATGTACATTTGTCTGCCCGATAATTCGCTCAGTGTAAAACCCCCTTAATCTGAATTCTCAGATCTCCGCTGATGTGGCCATATAAATACTTGGCCAAACTGAACACTCCGATCACTGAGCGATTAGATCCTGGAGCTTTAGGTGAAGGGGTTTCCTTATGAAGGCAACACCTGTTTATCTGCCCTATTATGGCATATGGATGCCATAGTGAGGGTCCCGCCTCATGAGCCAGACTAGAGCTTAAAGGGGTTGCTGTGGCAGACCAGACTGTCCATATATCCTGCAGGGCAATTGTATAATCGGACATGGTTTTACCTAGCAGTAACTGCTTATTGCCAGGGCTTAGAGTAGCCTGATCCATGGCAATAAGATGACCACCGTGTCAAAAGGGGTTGTCTTAATGAGACCTCCATGTTAAATACTTATCAGTAATGCTCACTGGTACAGCACAAACATTATTTCTATTATATGCTTGCAATAAATTCCTTTTAAAATCGCCCTCTAGGTTGGAATATGAGGCTCGGAATCAGAAGAAAGAAGCAAAGGAGCTGGCAGTCTTCGAAGCACAGCAGAGGCGAGAGAGAATCGTAGAGGGGCAAGAAAACTGAGACTCCTCTGCCCCGCACTGGCACTACTATCCCCCTCCCTATTCAGTTACCATACTACAATCTCCCCTCATCTGCATTATACAAGTAATGTTCAGTAGATGGCGTACTACCATAACCATTGTAGAATAGGGCATTAGTATCTGTCAGGTCTCCCACACTATACGATGTAATGGGCCTGGCGCTGCCGCTTTTAACTAAATTAAAACAAGATTTCTCTAGGTAATTTATTAAAACTATCAGTAACTTTCCTTTATCTAAAGCTACAGTGGCAGGAAGAAGCAGCCGCTTAGCTTTTATTAGCGTACAGTGCCTTTGGCATTTCACAGGGACAGTCACCAAAAGAGAATAGATAGCAATTACATGTTTCTTAACGGCATGGCTCTGCTCATATGTAAATACTTAGACAAATTCAGTGTGACGAGTCCCTTGTAATGTCAAAATTTGCAAAAAAAATTCTATATTTCTGTGATGTAGCCCTAAAATGGTTCTTTATTGCACTGTTAGTTCATATAATATTAAAGGACCTGTACACTATACCTCCGCTCCCATGATTCCTGTTTCGGGGAGAGGCGCGGCACCATACAGACCTTGTGTTCTGTGTCCCTGAATCTGACCATAGACATTAGGTCATTCTCAACCAATACAAAGCGACATCTGGGGGTATAGCGGTGGTGAGTGCTTGGTGTACATTTTGATGATCCTTTAAAGGGTTATTCCCATCTTAAACCATCTAAAACATATCCATGGGCTATGCCATAAATGTCTGATAGATGCGGGTCCCAGCTAAGCAACACGCAGCTATCTCCAGAATTTGGATAGGTGCTCTGGATTGGTTGAGACATCGCTGTCCTGTCTCCTGGACTGTAGCAGGTGAATGCTTGTATAGCTATCGGGCTAATCTGCACTTGTATGGGCAAATAGTCGTACATCTGACAGCAGATTTTGATCGGTCTATGCTCAGCTTTATGGGGACCCACGGTTTTGTTTCTATTGAGTGGACACAACATACAGGATCCATACGCACTATGTTACCTCTTGTAATGTATCCTGCTGTCCATACAGCTGATGGTTCTGATAAAGGGGAAAAAAAAAAAGTGTTCCGCTGCCCTTTTAATCTATTTAAAACAAATTTATTTTCTTCAGTAATTATTTTATATATATATATATAATTTTTTTTATTTTTTTTTAAAGCCACCACAATTTAAGGCACCTCCTGCGTTGCACTGAAGCCCACTACCCCTGTCTATCATTTAGATCCCTTTAGTTGCACTACTCCTAGGACTCCCAGCATGCTATGATAGCTGCAGACTGCCAAGGTTCTTGAAGTTTTACAATAGCCTATGGGTGCAGACCAGGATCTCCGTAAGGCGCACAGTTCTACTTAACATCGTTCAATATATTGCTTCGAACCTCCAGAGCCCCCCCAATATTCTTACCATTTATCATCTGTCAAATCTGATCTGTACCATATGAAGATCGGTCACACTCCTGTCTGCTGTACTCTCATACACTAAGATCTCTATTATAAATCTGTATTTCATGTACATGCATGCTCCCCTCCCCCCCCCATACACACCAGGCTCCACCTATATCATAATACCCCTAAAAATATTGAACAGCCCCCTTAAATTCCTGTGTATCCTTGCACCAAACTACTACTTGAGGTGGTGGTCAGAGATTTGTGTTTTAAATTAAATGATTTTACTTGTTACATTTTATGTCTGATTCAATAGGGAGGTGTTTGTGTGCCGTGATATGGGTGATGGACTGTATATGGATTGTGTTTCTATAATGAGAATATGGTTCATCCGCATTGGTGTGTTGACAGGTCTGGTTCAGTTTGGTAATACTGATATCTTCTCGCACGGCAGAGGTGGCGAGGTCCTATAAGTTCCAATGGGCTGTGGCTTTCTGTAGGATTTGGTTGACCGATGTCGACTGACACCTCAGATGTTGTCTATGTGACCTGACAGACTGTCCCCCGCCATCACGAAAATGAGGATTGCTTTTCAACCTGTCTGATCTATTTTCCCCTGCAGAGATGTCTGGCTTTCTCGTCGCCATCTGCTCTTAAAATACAATACAATTTGGAGCGAGCCAAGATTTTGAGGGCAATTAATCAATTTAGCTGATGGCTATTAAATGTCTAAGGCCACATGCACACGACCGTGAAAAATCTCCGCGATACGGTCCTCAATTACTGTCCCGCCCGGTTCTATTGGCCGAGGACACCTTTCCGTATCGCTGTAGATAGGTGTCCGTGCCGTAGAACCGTGCCGGGAATTATGGAGCATGTCCTACTTTTTGTTTTTTTACTGGCCGTGCTTCCCTACTATGTACGGGAGCACGGCACGAAAATGCGGTCCGCGGCCGTCAGTGCCCGCAATCGCTTGCCGTGATTACGGGAACGGCCGTGTGCATGAGGCCTAAACGACTGTATTGCTGCTCGGTTCCTCTACAGTAACATCGATGTGCATGACCATATACAATAGACCTGACTCGGCACTCAGTCTGTAAACTATGAAACGCTTTATCAAATCTACTGCCAATATAAAGATCTAGATCCCCCGTCTCAGTTTAGTGCTATATTTGCTGTTGTAATGCATTGTGGTAAATGCAGAGACTTTTTGCTTTGTATAACCTGCAGAATTTTATACGCAGCTCTGAATGTGGTGAAGAGGACATCATGTAACTCCGCGTCAGATAAGTAAAGCCAAGTATTGATCATTTATACATTTCTATAGTATCTCTCTAGGAGCTGTTATATAATGTCTACAATCTACAGCTTCTTGTCAAGTAGAACCTGTTAGAGCATATTTAGGTTATAGAGGGGCACCCGTTCTTGTGACCCCCCCCCCCCCTCTTTGTAGAGCCTGGAGCCACATCCAGCACACCTATTGCCACTGGATAACCTCCAAATCAATGGATGGACCACTATTGCTTTCAGACTATGCTCTAGCAAGTGCCCTATCATTGCATTCTGAGAGGGGCTGCAATCCACTTATCTGTAATATAAGACGGGGTCGTCTACCCTAGACTACAACTAATTGTGGAACGTGACCGGTCATAGACGGGAAGGGATATATTTCTAGACATTTACCCTAAGGTGGCGGTGGTAAGTTCTTGGTGTAAATTTTGATCCATTAAAGGGTTATTTGCATCTAAAGCATATCCATAGTATATTCCATAAATGTCTAATAGGTGCGTTTCCCAGAGCTGGGGCCTGAATCTATCTCCAGAATGGGGTCACTCGAGACCTATCCCATCTGGTGAGGTGGCCACCACGTCCAGGCGGAAAGTGATTGTAGAGGAGACCTTGTATGTGCTTGGTGGTCATCTCTCCATTCATTCTTTGCCTGGATGCAGCGTTCTGGAGATGGGTCCCAGGACCTACAAGACATTCATGGTATATCCTGTTGCTATGTCTTAGGCTTTGTTCACATCTGCGTCCGCTTAATCGACTGCGCAATTCATTCAGTCAAAACGACAGAACCCTTGCACAACGGTGACAAACAGAAACCATTTGCACCGGATCAGTCACCATTGAAATCAATGGTGATGCAAATGGAAACCTATGATTTCCGTTTGTCTCAGTCAGGGTCCCGTTCTGACGGGAAGTTCCGACCGAACGTCAGAACGGGACCATGACGCAGATGTGAACAAAGCTTCAATCATCTCATGGGAATTGTTTTACAACGGATTCAAAGATTGCGCAAATAAGTCCACACGATCGCTAAGTGAATAGAAATAGTTTACTTAAAGAGGCTCTGTCACCAGATTTTGCAACCCCTATCTGCTATTGCAGCAGATAGGCGCTGCAATGTAGATTACAGTAACGTTTTTATTTTAAAAAAACGAGCATTTTTGGCCAAGTTATGACCATTTTTGTAGTTATGCAAATGAGGCTTGCAAAAGTCCAAGTGGGTGTGTTTAAAAGTAAAAGTCCAAGTGGGTGTGTATTATGTGCGTACATCGGGGCGTTTTTAATACTTTCACTAGCTGGGCGCTCTGATGAGAAGTAACATCCTCTTCTCTTCACAACGCCCAGCTTGTGACAGTGCAGATCTGTGACGTCACTCACAGGTCCTGCATCGTGACGGCCACATCAGCAACAGAGGCTACAGTTGATTCTGCAGCAGCATCAGCGTTTGCAGGTAAGTCGATCTTACCTGCAAACGCTGATGCTGCTGCAGAATCAACTGTAGCCTCTGGTGCCGATGTGGCCGTCACGATGCAGGACCTGTGAGTGACGTCACAGATCTGCACTGTCACAAGCTGGGCGTTCTGAAGAGAAGAGGATGTTACTTCTCTTCACAGCGCCCAGCTAGAAAAAGTATTAAAAACGCCCCGATGTACGCACCTAATACACGCCCACTTGGACTTTTACTTTTAAACACACCCACTTGGACTTTTGCAAGCCTCATTTGCATAATTACAAAAATGGCCATAACTTGGCCAAAAATGCTCGTTTTTTAAAAATAAAAACGTTACTGTAATCTACATTGCAGCGCCTATCTGCTGCAATAGCAGATAGGGGTTGCAAAATCTGGTGACAGAGCCTCTTTAAGTGCAAAAGATACTGTACATTCTAAAAGATACAAAGTGTAATGTCCTTGTGCTATGGAATTCCCACTACATTTTTGCAATAGCTCGACGTGGTAGAACCAACAAAAAATTAGCTTGTTGCTTACGGAATACCCCTTTAAAGCCGATAATTTTCAAACTGAGTCATTGCCCAGTGTCAAGTGTGAAAATCTGTCATTTAAAGAGGATGTGTCACCGGTTTATTAGTTCCCTATCTCCTAACTAATAGGTGCTTTGCTGTTGAGAACTACAGTGTGATTATTATTTTTTTCAAAACCGTTTTATCATTTGCAAAGTTATGAGCATTTTTCTAAATTTGTTATTTTTTTGCTATATTTGCCAAATAGCAGGTGACTCTTTTCATTCTGGGCGGTGTAATATTTTCTGTATGACACTGTCCAATCGGCATACAGCTTCTCCCCTTCCCTGCCCAGCAACACAGTGTAATCCTATAGTATACAGATTCCATTCCTGACGGTTTTCAACTGGTGATACCTCGGGTTGTTTCACAGCTAGAACTGCGATCCGGGTGGCATATGAAAGATTAGAATCTCATCTTTCATATGAGCTGCTTTTCCTGTTCTTCTTGGTGTTAGAGCCTGACATATGGCTGTTTAAAGTGATCCCCCTTCCCTCCATCCTCAGTCTCTCACACGGTGTGAAGCAGCTTCATGCTGATAGGACGGCGTCAGAGGCTGTGAGGAGGCTCCACCTCCGGAGAATTGCTGGCGTTACCGCACACTTGTCTAGTATAGCCTCATTTGCATATTTAGAAAAAATGCTCATAACTTTTGAAATAATACAATTTTTGGGAGACAATTTTCACTAGCATTATCAGTGTGACAGCGCCGATTAGATTAGCTAGGAGATAGGGCATTACAAAACTAGTGACAAGCCTCCTTTAAACTAAATACTCTCATTTTTGTCTATATTGGAGCCTAATGTGACTCCCACTGCAAAATAATCCGATGAGGGACTAAAATAATATAATAAAAATCGATAGCTGCATAATGTGTTTACTGGTTTTCACCCTTGGTCATAGTTCAAAATTGTATATATCTCAAAATAACATTTACATATCGGATAATCCGAAATATTTGATAATCTGGCATATAGTAGGTCTATTAATGTGGTGTTACAGGGATTCTGGTGTAACCATATTTCTAAAACTTTTTAGTTTTGTCACATTGTAACTTGATATTCAAGAATAAATATGATGTCGTAGAAATCAGGGCCCCGTTCACCAACTATATAGTCTGCCGCTGGATTTACAAGGTAAAAGGTATTGTAAGTACATTGATTACAATTAATAACTACAGAATATTTACATTTTTTTTACTGAACATGATTTTTATTGAGGTTTGCAATAAAACATACAGAAAATAAAAACGAAAAGCCATACAAAATCGGCACAAAACGGGTGATAAAGTGACTGACTATTATATATATAATTTCAAGCGGAAAGCCACGTGCACACAACCTGGTTAGACCTGACGTAAGTGTGTCCATGAGTCACAAATATTCACCCCCTTCACGTCCGTTTTCAACACTTGCCTATGCCAGTATTTGTAGCCTTGAGTCGTTCCGGATAGGCTTATTTCTCGCTTTCCACTTGTGCACACTGCAGATCTCTCCCATTACTGCAGCATGTGCATGGATAAATGGGACCATTGCAGAAATTTCATATTCCAGTCTATAATTAAAAAAAAAAAAGAAAGATCGCTGAAGTTAGATGCGCCTCTTATTAAATTAGGCGCATCTCTGGCTGCCTATGTGGCAGAAAGTCAAATCTACTTCAGCTCCGAGTTGTGGATTTGCATTATAACTTATGCCGGTTTCTGGTGTAAATTTGCAGGGCTCTGATGACCCCGTCCCTCTAAGCTCCGCCCACTCTTCATAAAAGTGCTGTGAGCAGGTGAAAACGGCACAAAAGTCAGAACTTTTCCCTGCTAATTACGACTTTTGTGCCATTCGATGACTTATCTACTGTGGAAAACAGGTGTAGAAAAGTTATTAAATTCACCCAGTGTTCTTCTCGAGCCCTCCATTTCCTTGTGGTGTTGAGGTCTGATGACCTCCCAGACCTTACTGATATTTGTAGCCGGAACTTTGTGTACAGAAGGTGACGTCCCACCGGGTCTATTCTTTGGTGTCTGCAGGTTCTGCAAGAATCAACATTTCATTATAACTGCAATTACTGATCAGCAGATCCTCCCATGTTTTAATCCGAGCTCGAGGTAGTGGTGATCTAGAGACCTTCTCTGCCAGGCTCATTAACACTGGCGCCTAGAAAAGAAAAGTGGGCAGCTGAGGGCTTGGAGCGCCAAGCGTCGTCCTTTTTATGTTTTACATCAAGCAAAGTAGGAGAGGAAGACAAAATGTCTAATCCACCACCTTGTCAGTGTATACACGGACCTATGTGAGTATAAAGCTACAGATGGCAGACGCACTGTATAAAGGGGCTATATAACGCGGTGTCTTGGTCATGTATGGCGAGATGATGAATGATTCTATAGACCAAGTTATCGATCAAGTCTGGATTCACATAGTTAAAGCCATTTTATTTTTCCCAAAAATTTGTGGTCCCCCCCCCCTCCCCTTCCCCCTGAAAATAGGAGAAGGCAGGCTAACTGAAATGACACAGAGCTAGTAACGTAAAGGGGTATCCCCACGGTTAAAATTTTAGATTGGATCTGGTCTATATAATAATAAAAGGCTAGCCCACTGTAATAGACTCCGATTACTGCAGACAAGGAGCCTCCCAGAGTCCAGGCCTCTGGATAATTTGGACTATAGCTGTAAGACTGAAAGCCCATTTACACGGGCCAATGATCGGGCAAAGGATCGCTCATATGAACGCTCTTTCTGGATCATTGCCCTGTAACGATCAACTGATGAACGATCAAACGCTCGTTCATCGACTGATCGTATCTTTTATGCAGCAAGAAATATCGCGGTCGGCAGCACATCTCCCTGTGTAAACAGATGTGCTGCCGACATGATAGAAATGTATGGGGACGAGTGATCATGTTTACGATCGCTCATCCCCCATACTGCGCTCCTTACAAAGGAGCAGACGCGTGCCGATCAACGAGCTGTAAAAGTACCCTAAGTTTGCACGTAATCGAAAATACACTGGAACTAGCCTGAACATGTACATCAAAATTCTGTCGCAAATTTCGCCGGTAGTCTCTATCCTTTGCATTGCAATAGGTGAAATCCATGGCAAAAATTTTGAACACATCATACAGTATGGTGTGGTTATGAAAATCTGCTTCAAGTCTGCTGTTTGTGAATAGGGTTTTTTTTGTTTTTTTTTTAAACCACGTTTACTTGCATTGTACTGTAATTTACTGCAGATTTTCGGTGCAGATTTGTTACAAGTTCACTGTGTGTGAGCTCAGCCTAAACAAATTCCTGGCGAATGTCTTCTCGATAAGCCTTCTTTAGGCTATGTTCACACAGACCAGTAATGGTGCAGAAGACTTGTCACAGTTTCATTAAAGAAACCGTTCTAAGAAAATGCTTTAGTAAATTACTAGCAAGCCTCTAAGAAAGCATGTGAACTTATCGATAGAAATCCACAGTAACTGTAACGCCTCTATTCATTTTATTCTATGAAGTTGTAAAAAAGTACATTCATTTCTTGGATGTCAAGCAATATGTTCACAATTCCATCTTCTCGGGGGTTGTCGCACAGTTTTCCCTGACTCCTGCATGGCAAATCTGTCGCATTATGATGTTGGAATTGGACCACTGCATAGAAACCAGCACAAAATGTCTGTATTGTAGCCCACTAAAAAATATTCAACGCTGATGCATTTTGCACTTAAACGGGCACTGTCCTTTCAACAAACAAACTTTGCATAAATGAACTGTACAGGCGATTATAAGAAACTTTGTAATATATCTTATCATAGTAACGAGCCTCTTTCTACTCTTATCTGGCTGTTTCCCCCTCCCTCTGTTAAACTGACATTCACTCTGAAAATTCAGCTCTATCTGTCTGGAGTCGGACTGCAGCTCATATGTATCAGATTACAGATGTCTATGGAGAGGGGAGTGAGCAGGAGTTCAGAGTAGAACAACAGGCATGGGAACTTTCTATCACAACCAAAGCACTTTAGTCACATCAGTACAGGTCAGTACTTCATATATATATATATATATATCTCCTACATGATCCTCGGGCTGTTTCTGAGTGAGAGAGGTGGTTATGGAGCAGATTCTCCTCTTCTTACTGTGTGTAGTGGATGGCTGCTCATCCCCACCCACAGATCAAAGAGAAAAGCAAACTACAGATATAGCATGCAAAAGGGAAACCGCTAAATAATGCAAAATCAAAGTCATATAATGTCTGGAAATAGTTCTACTCCTCATGTACACACATATGGCAGCTTATCCTGAACACTCAAATGATACGACAGGTACCCTTTAAATACCTTAATCTTAGCTGATCTATCACTTGTAAGATTTGCCATTTAGGGGTCTAGGAAAGCTAGGTGACCAGCCCTGTCCGTGGATTTATTGGGTGATCAGTTTCACCCCTTCCTCAAAAATAAAACATAAGAATTGGTTAAGCAAAATTTTAAATCCCCTTCCCCTAAAGCAGAGCAGATAAGAAAGCGGCAGGATCAGGGATATAACCCCATTCCACTGACCGGAAGTTGCAGGTGTCAATAGAGAATTGTGTGGGTGATACTTTATCAGAGCTGCAGTAGAATGACAGATTAACCCCGAACTGTATATGATTAAAAATAAATTACCCTGAGAAATAACTGATCCGTGAATTAATCTACGTGACCGAGCCGGTAATTATCGGCAGCCTGGGCTCCTATAATGGAGAAGATGCAAAAGTCTCTGTGTGGTAACTAGTGTGACAAGTTTATACTATGAGTCTAGTCACATTCTGTTACCAGAGGGTCGGTGGGGGGTCAGCCTTCCGAGACCCCCACCAATCCTGACATTGAAGTAGATGCAGTGCTGCACCAGTTTCTTTTTTTTCTTTCTGCGCCCCGGTGCTTCCGACCACTGGCTGTACACTGAACTGCAGCACGGCCCCATTCACTTGTATGAAAGCCAGCAGCGCCACTGTGCAGGGAAAAATACTAAAAGGGCCAGAGAGCTTAATAATAGCCCCTTTATTCACAGGATCAGTAGGCATTTCGACAGTCAGACATCCACCAAAAGTTAAGGCATATCCTAGTGATGGTCACTACTTTCTGTGATGGAATAATCCCTTTAGTTTGTCTTCAGTTAGCGCCCCCTAGTGGTGGCTGCAGGCAGCCATTGTTTTATCATTTTAAAGCGGAAACACATCTTTCCATCATTGTATCCCCACCTGATCGTCTATCCAGCTCTGGACTATTAAGTATATTGTACTTCCTTCCCTGCGGTCCGGCCTCCTGTCTGCTTCTGATCAGACGCCATCTTAGAATTTTATATTTCACCTGCTTTCTCTTCCCATCCCATGATGCTTCAGCATAATCTGACATGAGCAGCTAGAACTAATACCATCTGTGCTTGCTGGGAGGACAGGGTGATTATCCTTCCCTCCTATAGTCGCCTAAATAAGATAAGAGATGACCAGTATAATAGAAAGGGAGACTGAACTGTGACCTTCATTATTAAAACTGTGACAGGGGACGGTCTTATCATCTGCACTGACTGTAATCTGAGTTCCTTTCCCCCCTGTGGACAGCCTGTGTGGCATAGTCCATGCAATTTTCATCATACAGGAAGTTCTGGTGTCAGTATGAGTGACTCAAAGATCCACATAGACTCAAATAGAGAAAGTGTTACCAAAGCCTGATTCTGACTGTTGCTACGCAACGGCCTCCGTGTGAGATATATATATATATATATATTACACCTGAAATTCCTTAATGGAACACATGGAGAACTTATTTTTGGTCTGAGTTTAATAGAAAAATCTAACTCTGAGGATATAAAATGAATCTGCACAGAATTGTGTACTAGTTAAAGAAAAAAATCTCATGAAATATCTTTCATTATTTTTTATTTTTTTTGTCCTAAAATAGTCTGCATGTAATTTTTATGTGCTATAGGATCCTCTTCTGGGATAGTCCAAGTGATTGCATACTGGACATTGCACTTATTCTCACCCCCCCCAGCCCAAAATGGATGACAACCGAGAACAATAGATTGTATTTTACTTTAAGCCCCCTTTTACATGGGCCAATGATCGGGCAAACGACCGTTTATATTAACGCTCGGGCACGATCATTGCCCTGTGTAAACAGGGCAACGATGAGCACAAACGCTTGTTCATTGGCTCATCACATTTTTTATGCAGCAGAAAATATTGTTGTTGGCAGCACATCTCGCTATGTAAACAGGGAGATGCTCTGCCGACATGATAGAAATTTATGTGGACAAGCGATCTGAGTAACAAGCGCTCGTCCCCATACTAGCTCTATGTGAAAGAAGTAAATAAGCGCCGATCATCTGTTCCGTAATTTTTACGGTATCAATAGCGCAGTCGACTGCTATTGATTCCGTAAAAAAAAACGGAAACCTTATGGAACGAAGACAAACGGAAACAATTAGCAACGGAAGCGTTACCATTAAAATCAACAGTAATGCAAACTAAAGCTATGGTTTCCGTTTGCCTTTTTGTTGATGGGAAAGCTCAAACAGAACCCATCGGCAGACCGCGAACACTGATGCGAACGAGCCCTTATTTTAGGTTTATTTCTTACGTTCTCTATGACTGTCTAACATGCCCAAATGTACGTGTAGTAGACTGCGCTATACATTCCGTCAAAACAACGGAGACAAACGGAAACCATTTGCATCGTATCCGTCCCATTGAAATCAATGGTGATTAAACGGAAACCTTTTGGCTTCCATTTGTCTCAGTCAGCGTTCCGTTGTGATGGAAAGCTCCGACGGAATGCCTGAACAGAACCTTCGCGCAGATATGAATGAAGCTATAACCAGCATCACATGACCCGAAATTTGTAACTTTTTTTTCTCTCTTGCGGTAAACAATAAAGGTTTCTATTGAATTACCACAAACTGACATCTTAAAACATAATTTATATTACAAAGTTGTGGTACTTTTTATTATACAATTATTAAGCCTTATTTGCATAAAACAGGAATATTTCTTTAAGCAATACTTTCCATCCTCCCCCAAATGTAAGACTGAAGAACATGCCTGCGGAAGTCTGGGCACTTTCATCCTCCCCCGTCCCCACCTCTGTCAAGGTGACAGCCGTGCGTATGGATGAAGTCACTTTTTTTTCTTCGTTATCCCAATCAGAAAGTGGAAAATTGCTTCTGAATTGATGTGATGATCAGAGCTGCCCGTTAGATTCACCGTGACCTGATGATCTGCTTGTTAATCGCTCTGCCAGGGACTAGCGGATAATGTCATCAACAGTCCGCGATGGCACTTTTATATTTTCTACTAAGTATTAAAGCTCTGATCATCGCTCCTGGGTGCCCATACATTGCCGGATGCCTGATCATTTACTGGAATACGTGACTGTGATTCTCGCCCCTGGAGGATGGTTGGCATAGAGTCCCTGGCAGGTGTCTTATGAGGAGATCTTCATCAGTAGGAAACGGCTGGGGACAGGACAATATGTATGCGTTCTTTGGATTGAGGAGCTTAAAAGCACAATTAGATTGGCGCAGACATAAATCAGATCGCGGCAAATTATATGAAATGCAAATAAACCGCACAAGAGGAAATTATTACTTGTATTTGAAGACCGGGGGGGATTTACTAACAGACTAGACCTGTCACATCCACTTTCTAATGCTGGGATTCCGCATAACCCAATATATCAGTGTATGCTATGAGATAATGGATTGGTGAATTTTCCTTCATATTCATCAGGCTCCTAATATACGCCTATTGCAGGTGTTTGCTCTTGAGTCAGATACACATATATATATGCGCCAATTTCTGGGATTATCATGGATCTTTGGTTTGAAGAACTATGATTGAATAATACAGATGATCACATTGCATTGTAAGTACCCTGTGCCCCCATTTTTGATATTATATGATATACTGATCCATATGTATTTCTATCCACATACACTGACACACACACCAGAAGGCAAGTCATCCGTTTATTTAGTTTATTATATCATATGTTCTAATGCAGCAGATACAGAATCAAGTACAAATCTACACAAATGTCTGGCCCCTAATCTAAAGGTCAGGGGCCCTGCTGAATTAGGAAGGGTACATGGCAGTCTCTGGGGTGGGGGTATCAGGGATTGAGACAGTCGGAGCTGTCCAGTGACAGGTAAATCTGAGCTTTGCACTGGAAGGTGCTGGAGGTGTCCGGGAGCAGCTCGCAGCTGTGAAGGTTCGGAGATACATCTTTTACACACAGAGCCTGAGAACGAGAGAAAAGAGAATGAAAAAATGATTGGTAAAGTTGTATGATTTCTGTTACTGTATTGTTCATTTATATGGTGCTGACCTATTGTATTGAGAATGCGCCCCATCAGTTGTTGCACCCGGTGGGAAGATGAATAGTTAACTATCTACTTGCCAGGTTTATGGAGTTCCAATCCTATAATACACTGCTTGTGTATCCTGTGCATATATGACTGCCGAGAAGATCAGGAATTCCTCTCCATCTGTTGTGAAACTACAACTCCCAGTGTGCGGCTGTCAGGGCATGCTGGGAGTTGTAGTTTTGCTACAGCTGGGGAGCCACAGGTCTGATTTGCAGCATCTTTCACTTCAATGTGGCCTCCTAAGGGGTTCTCTGGGATGTATAGGACTCATTGAGCACTGCTACTCCAAGATATGCGCTGGATGAGAACATGGAGGGATACTGACCCATTGGGGAAGATCTATGACCCATCAGTGTGCCAGTATCTCTCTCGCATGCTGATCATTGTGCTGTAGGCTTTAAACCATGCCAGCAGTCTCCAACTAGAAAAGTGGCAGAAAATATTGATATTTGAGGTAAAAATTGATGACAATCTCTGTACAGTTCTGCGGAATATGTTGGCACTATATAAAGAAATTAAATAAGTCTGAAACTCCGTCTACTTTTTCTCGACACATTTGTATGTGTCAGAAAAAGCGGCACCAAAAACTGGCATAAATACATTGATAAATCCCACTTATTGTGTCCATGATGCTCAGGAAAACCTAGGAATGGTAACGCTGGCTGCAGACGTAGATTTCTCCTGAACCTATAAAAATTTAAGATCATTTTTTTTTTTCCCCTATAAGGAAGCTTGTCAAATAAAGATTTTTTTTTCCCATGGAAAGCTCTTTGTATAATGGTAAATAACATATTCTTACTCTTATATTTGGACGATAGTCAAGCAAACATTTCAATTGTAGTTTTACTTCCACATCTATAACTATTTATAATAGGGACCATCTGATCGATCACCTTTACAATGGGGGTGATTTATCAAGCTAGTGCGAGGGAAAAGTGGAGACGTTACCCATGGAAACCAATCTGGTTGCTGCTTTTATGTTCCAAAGAACCTCCAAGTTGCCATTTGGCAACTTCTTCACTTTATATTTCCCTATGATTTGCCTGGAAAAACATTCTGGGTTGTCTTTGTAGTCACACTTACCAGGGACCCTCAGGGGACCAGATTTTCTAGACATACACTTTGTATATTTGTAGGCTAAGTCAAGAAAGATAAATTGTTGACACCCAACGGTAGTTTGGGGTCATAAGGTAGACATGACCTTAGAATAAAATGGATACTCACCATACTTTTGAGCAGCGCTCCTTGCCGTTGGCTACCAAAGTTATTCAAGAAGTTGTCTTCCATATTCTCAGCGCTCTCCCCTGCATTTTCGGGCTCTGATCGGCGAATATCTGGAGATCTGCGGATGCCGGACAGCAGTCCTGATGCTCTTCCCACAGAATAATAGCTGGGGCCGGTTGACTGCTTGTACCAGGCGTTGGTGCGTTGGCAGGAGAGCAGTAAAGCTAGGGCACTGCATATCAAGGGCAGTCGTAGTGAAGAGCGAGAGCCAAGAGACAGCATAATGAGGATGTGGAGCTTGGGGCTGTCGTGAAGAACCGTTCTAAAGGAGGAAAGAGTGGCAGACTTTTATAGACGAGGGGGGTGTGCATGCCAGCTCCGACCAGGAGGGGAGGGTGGCAAAGTGGGAGATGCCTGGGGGTGGAGGGATGTTGTTGTTCTCATATTAAGCCCATGACAGCTCTCTGATCAGTCAGTAAATCTTCTCCAAGCCCAGGGCGAAGGATATGGAGATGTTCTGCCAAGTGACAAATCTAATTTGACTTGTTAGTAATAGATAAAGAATCAGTAGTTCGGATTACAGTGTGACAATTGACTAAAAAACCAGATGAAGATAGTAACAGATTCTGCATGTACAGGACTCTGCACCCCAGCTAAATAGAAGTGATAGGCAAGAGTCCTCATAACCGATTCTGTCAAATGAAAACATATTGTTTCCCTGGGTGCTCAGTTTTCATTAACCAGTCCTATAGAAAGTTCTCTGTGCACCACATCAGCTGTCACGGACCACCGCAATCTCTCAGAATATTACCCCTATTATCATCTCCAATATCTGCTGCCCATGATCTGACACTTGCGGTTAATCTGACATTTGATGAATCGATTGCTTCTTATCTCGGTCAATATGCTGCGATTGACTTGCCGGTGACTCACAAGTTGTCTTTATATGATGGGGGAGGCTTAGGCTATCTGTGGGGTTTTCTAAGACATACATGAAAATGGGCGACTTTTGAGCGCCAGAAGTGTAATTTCCTTACTTAAATCTTTTTTTTTTTTTTTTTTTTTTTTTACAAAATAAACTGAAAACAAACCCCTCCGTAGTTAAATTACAGTAAAAGGTCTTTAATCTGGCATCAATGCTACCTAAAACAGTAGGGGCTGGATTATCAGACAGTCATAGACAAGTCTATAGAAGTTCACACGTAGCGTAAATACTGCAGAACGGATTTCATTGCGGAAAATCCGCAGCATAATACGGTAGCAGCAAAGGGGATGAGATTTGAACAAACCTCATCCACATGCTGCATAAAGGATGAGCGGGAAAAAACTCCGAAATTTACTTGTGGTGCGTTTCTTTAAATCCGCAGCATGTCAATTGTATTTGAGTAATCGATGCTTTTTTTGTTGCAGGTGTTCCCTATTGAATTCAATGGGGGGGGGGGGATCTTACGCCTCGTGCACACGATCGTGTGCGCCGGCCGAGTCCCGTCAGTGATCCCAGAACATGTCCTATCTTTCCTCGGATTGGAGACTTGGATAATTTTTCACGGACCCGATTCACCCGCTAAGGTGAATGGGTCCGTGAAGACTGTCGGGTGCCTGATGCCGTCAAAAACAGCCCGAGTGGCATAACGGTCGTGTGCATGAGGCGTTACCCATAATTCTATACTTCATCGACCA
This sequence comes from Rhinoderma darwinii, assembly GCF_050947455.1. Taxonomy (NCBI): domain Eukaryota; kingdom Metazoa; phylum Chordata; class Amphibia; order Anura; family Rhinodermatidae; genus Rhinoderma; species Rhinoderma darwinii. The sequence goes on from NC_134699.1 coordinate 50,981,171, forward strand.
GGCCGGCCTCCTGAGATGACGTTTCATCCCATGTGACCGATGCAGTTAATCACAAGCTGCAGCGGTCACATGGGATGAAACGCGCAGCGCCCAGGGTGGATACGCTGTGTACTTTTAACATCCTGTGTGAACATACCCTTATGGACAGGGCTGGCATTAGGTTAGATGGTGCCCCTTGCAAAAACAATTTTGGGCGCCCCACCCATCATAAAAAAAATGCCCCATAAAAAAGTATAATGCCCCCCCCACAGAATAATACCCTTTTTAGTGCCCCCACACAGTATTATTTCCCGCCCCCCACCTCCCCCTTGTAGACTACGCCATACAGCTGCCCACTTGTAGACAGTCCCATACAGCCCCCCACCACCCCCTTATAGATGGTGCCCCCCTTAACAAATAAAACAAAAACTTTATACTCCCCTACGGAGCTGCTTTACATCGCTGACGGATACCTCCCTGCTCTGCCATAGTTTTCAATAGTAACTGCGTCCTAAGGACGCATATACTATTGAATGTGGCGTCGCTACCGCTGTAGTAGCCATAGCGGCTGCTAGCTTCACTGCCGGGCATGGGGGGACGGCACGGGCCCCATCATGCCGTGGGTCCCGTAGCAGCCGCTATGGCTACTACAGCGGTAGTTACGCAGAGGCAGAGAAGGAGCGCCCGGGTGAAATCGCAGCTGCATAGTTGCTGGGCCTGGGCGCTTCAGAAACACAAGCAAGGGGAAGGTAGCCAGCGCAGCGCCCCCTTCCACCTGCTGGAGTAATGCACCCTGTGCAATGGCACAGGTCCCACGCCCCCAAAGGCCGGCCCTGCTTATGAATAAAGACAAGGGAAAATAAAATGCTAAATAAAATCTGCTGCTATCACTTAAAACAGAAATAACTGATGGTGAGACTATGATAAAAAAAATCTCAGACATATATTCTAAAGATGCTGAGTAGATGGCAACCTCAGTACAAGTAACGTCTCCCTCTCGGACCTTGTGCATCGGTGTATTGTACGGATACTCATTGACCGTATAATAGTTAATTTTGAATAGTAAGGCTTTGTTCACACATGCGTTATTTCCTTTCCATCACATGCTATGGAATTCTGTACAGAAAAATAAACAAAGATATTGGACAGATCAGTCATGGATCCTGTTAAAACAGAAGCCATCATGCCAGTGTATGGCCTTGTTCACATCTGCATTGAAGGCTACGCAGACCTGGCTAAGAATACCGGAAATAATAGCGCAGCATGCTGCACTATTTTGTCTGGTGAAACCATGGACACTCCGATGGAGACCATTAAAGTCAATGGGTTCCATCAGCCGCCGGGGGTGTCGTCCATCATACAACGGAACTACGCTGCCATTTCTTCCGTTGTTCTCCTCAAACGGAGCAGAACAACAGAAAGCCAAATGCTGGTGTGAACCGAGGCTAAACAAAGTGTTGGCTTTCTTCAGTGACCACATCTACAGCAGTGGGACTTCCACGATCAGCTCTTTGGGTAAGTGGCTGCTGTACAGAGGGCTATATACAGGGGTAAATCCTTTTCAATCTGTGGGAAATTGCGGTTCAGTTTGCTGCAATGTGTTGTCAGAAGTAACAGTCCCACTTTCCAGTACACCAGAAGACGCATATTCATGTTCTACTACAAATATTAGAGAATTACTCTCCTCCACCCGACATGTTTGCAGCTACCCTGCTCCATGTCTAAAATATTTATCCAACACTCTGCAGTGCAGGACCGCACAGCTGGCACCACTAGTCCCCCCTGAAGGATAATAGGAAACACAGCTGTTAGTTACAAGCAGTTAACGGGATAATTTGCCTCCGTTATTTACGTTGCCTGGAAATCATATTTCTTTATGGTTCCATGAGGTTTCCAAACCGTGTGCGCTCATTATAATACCAGGAATCCCGATAAGTCACTAGGAAACACATGGGACAAACACGGACCGGTGTGTGATCAGTCGTGGTCTTCTAGAGAAAGCTTATTTGCCACCCGCTCAACGACCAGAAGCCAGTAGGAGCTGGGTATGAATACTTTTTCATTCAAGACCTGGAATAAAACTGGATTTGGCCAGCCTACCCCTATGAGATGGCTGATAATAACGGAGAGGGTGGTCTAAGCTCCGCAGGTTCTCCATAATGGAGGTCTCATTTCAATAAAAATGTACATAGTGAAGCCTGTGGTCACCTACGGAAAAACTTGACATACCTACAGTTGGTCATAAACCCACATTGAGCCACAATGATCACACAACAAATTCCAGGCTTTATCTGATCTGCTTTCCTAAAGCTGGCCATACACATTAGGCTCTGTTCATATCAGGAGACATGATGAGTCCTGACAGCATCAAATGGGCCACATTGATGGCAAGAAAAGCGCAGTATACAGAACTGCCGACTGAGGCTCCAAATGGAGCCGCCAATTACACTTTAAACCTAGCTAAGTCAACCGAACCTGCCGTTTTCAGTGGGGTCGATCCGGTGTATGGGGGCATCCAAGGCTTGTCGAGCTGAGTTAGGGCCTGTTCACATCACCGTTCGATTTCCGTTCTGTCTGAGGTTTCCGTCGGGTGAAACCTGCAACGGAAAGTGAAACCACAGCTTCCGTTTCAGTCACCATTGATATCAATGGTAACGGAAACATCGCTAATGGTTTCCGTTCGTCACCATTCCGGCAGGTTTTCTTTTTTCCGACGGAATCAATAGCGGTCGACTCCGCTATTTATTCCGTCTTTAAACCTGCCGGAATGGTGACGAACGGAAACCATTAGCGATGTTTCCGTCACCATTAATAGTGGAAGCTGTGGTTTCAGTTTCACTTTCCGTTGCGGGGTTCACCTGACGGAAACCTTCGACAGAACCCCGGAACGGGAAGAGAACAGTGATGTGAACAGGCCCTTAGCATGTTTATGGTTTAGTCGGGAGAGAGATCTCTCATATGTACAGTAATGTTTCAAAAAAATAAGTTTAAAAAAGAAAATAAAACGCAATATCATAACTTTTATTTGCCTAAATGCAAATGCACTGGAAATATTACACATTCAAACTGAAAAAATGTTTCACTTACTGACTAATATTTCCTGGCATAACGGTAGTTTCTGAGAACTGTTTGACATCTGTGTTGCATGGAGTCGACCAAATTCTGGCACCTCTGATCAATTATCCAGTCCAGGAAGATTGGACGACATTCCAGTTCTTCTAAATTTTTGGGTTTTGCCTCATAAACGGCAATTTTGATGTCACCCCACAAGTTCTCTATGGGATTAAGGTCAGGGGATTGGGCTGGCACTCCATTACCTCAATCCTGTTTGTCTGTAACCAAGATGTTGGTCACTTACTGGTGTGTTTTGGGTCATTGTGTTGAAACACCCATTTCCAGGGCATTTCTTCTTCGGCATAGGGCGACGTGATCTCCTCAAGTATTTTGATATATTCAAACTGATCCATGATCCCTTGTATGTGATAAATAGGCCCAACACCAGGTATGAGAAACATCCCCATATTGTGATTTTTGCAGCACCATGCTTTACTGTCTTCAGTGTACTGTGGCTAGAATTCAGTGCTCTGGGGTCGTCTGACATACTGTCTGCGGCCACTCCACCCAAAAAGAAAATTTTTTCTTTCAACAGTCCACAAAATGTTGCGCCATTTCTCTTTGGGCCAGTCAATGTGTCCCTTGACAAATTTTAACCTATTCAAGACGTCTTTTTTCAACAACAGGACTTTACCAGCAAGAACTCCCCGCAAAGTGGCTTCACTTAGGCCCCATGCACACGACCATAGATTTAGTCCGTAATTATGGACCCATTAATTTATATGGCCGACGGACACCTTCCTATATATTTACGGGAAGGTGTCCAAGAGGAAATTCCGGCCTTCTTTTTTCGGATGGAATGTGCTGCGGTTTCTAGATCAGAAATGCTGCACAGTTTTACGCAGCGTATCCGACCCTTGTGAACCCGGCCCTAGGTGCTTACGGCGATGTAATAACTAAGCTCCGTCCAGGGTGGGAACGAGAAATGCCATTGGTAATAATTCACCATGACACCCAATAATAACATACAAATAATTTAGGGATATGTTTTCCTTAGACCACTTCTAAACCTTACCATCCTATTCTACTAAGGCGTTATCGAGATAGAATAGGGAATAGGGACCGTGTGATCCGAGTATAAATGGTTCCGTCTTATTTCCACGCGTTTAGAATCCAGTCTTAGGGGGGATTCACACGAGCGTGATTTGGCAGCGTGTAGGGCGCGTGGTTTTCGCGCGGCACGCAATGCCCTATAGAAGTCTATGGGGCAGTACACACAGTCCGTGTATTTTGCGCAGCGTTTGTTCGCTGCGCAAAATACGCGACAGGTTCAATAACTATGCGTATTTCACGCATCACGCACCCATTGAAGTCAATGGGTGCGTGAAAACCACGCATGTCGCACGGAAGCACTTCCGTGCGAACTGCGTGTTTGAGCAACAGCTGTCAAAAGGATGAATGGAAACAGAAAAGCACCACGTGCTTTTCTGTTTCCAAGCATCCAAACGGAGTGTCTTTGCGAGGAGCGAACCCCGACAACCGAAGCTAACTTCACCGGGTTCGGCCAAACTCGTTTTGGCCGAACCCGGCCAAAAAATTTCCGGTCCGCGACGTCGGGAGACATTCACTGTGCATGGTGCTGAAAGAGTTAAACTGTTTCAGCACCATGGACAGTGACTTGTGATCCCAAAATACATGAACCTGTAAAAAAAACCGAAGTTCTAACTTACCGATTACTCCTGTCTCCTTCCTGCAGTCCGACCTCCCGGGATGACACTTCAGTTCAAGTGACAGCTCCAGCCAATCACAGGCCAAGCACAGGCTGCAGCCAATCACAGGCTGCAGCGGTCACTTGGACTGCTGCGTCATCCAGGGAGGTGGGGCCCGATGTCAAGAGAGGCGCGTCACCAAGGACGCGTCACCAAGGACGCGTCACCAAGGCAACGGCCGGGAAGTTCTCGGTAAGTAGGAACTTTATCTTTTTTTTTACGTTTTTCGCTGTTGTGTTCGGCATTCACTGTCGAGGGTGCTGAAAGATTTAGCTCTTTCAGCACCTTGGACAGTGACGGGCATCGACAAGCCTCATCTCTATGATGCCGGCTGCGCGAAAATCACGCAGCCGCGCATCAGACACGCATGACACACGCAGCTGTCAAATGGTTTTTGCGCTCGCAAAACGCCGCGTTGTTTGCGTGCGCAAAAACGCAACGTTCGTGTGAATCTGCCCTTACGTCACATTAATTTGCTTTTATCGCTGTTCTCTAGAGTTTGCTAATTAGTCATCCTGAATAGACTTGGCAGCAACCGATGAGCCCCCCCCTACCCTTCCCCCCACCTATAACATGTTTAACATCAAACCATTTAGGATAATTAAGAACATTATCTTAGTCATGTAGTGTCACTATAACATTACTTTTTTAGTGCGGTGGTGAGTCAGGTATCATTGTTAGCCTCTCACTTCTCCCCTCCCCACATATTTATTTGCATATTGTACTTTATTGAGGAATATTAATACCTTGTCCTTTAAGGCCTTATTCAGATGACCGTATTTTACGTCCATGTGCGGACAGCACACTGACCCATGCAAAACAATGGGCTATTCACACGTGTTTTTTCACACAGCGTGTTTCCACTGCGTGTCCTGTTCTGGTCCGTTTTTGTGGACCATTTCACCCATTGACTTCTAGGGGGGTGTGAAAAACACGGACAGACGTGTGTGGTCCGTGTTCCACACATCAGTTACTAAAAAAATGCTTAGAAAAGAAAAATAAATAAATCAGGAAGTGCAGAAACACGGACGTGAAAAACGGATGCCACACGGAAAGCGCGCAGAAGCGAAGTGCATGAAATCCGGTCCATTTTTTGTGGCTGCAGATTGGACACGCGCGTCTGAATAAGGATCTACACATTTTTACCTCGGTTGGGATTATACATATAAAGGAATCCGAGTACAGCAAAGAAGCCTGGAACATAGACCCTCTTCGACAAGGAGAATTGCAAGACCAGACAAAGCCCATGGGCAAGAGTGGCACAGTGTCTGTAATAAAAAACAAACAAAACAAACCTGCAGCTCCTTTTTTCCTAGCAGTCAGACCCCCACCACATGTTGTAAGCATCTGTTAGGAATGTGCCGTTATTGCTGTTAAAATATGGAGAACCCCCTCAGAATTAATATGGACTTTTCTGTAAGGGAAGGTGGCATCAGTACTGGTGTGTGTCGAGTGACCTCTACTGTAACCCAATTTGGCCGGGTTCCTACGTAGCGTAAACGCTGCGAAGTTTCCGCAACAGAATTTTGTGTGGAAATTCCGCACATTTACAGTAGCAGCAAAGTGAATGAGATTTTAAAAATCTCATGCCCACAGTGTGGAAAAAAAAGTTTTCCCCATTGAATTCAATGGGGATGTAAGACCCGCAACAAATAGCCAAGTGTTTACTTTTGCGGCGCAATTGCAGTGATTTTGACACAAAAAAACAACAAATTTGTAATTACAACCCGGGCGTTGTCATAACGATGCAACCTTCTATTCTTCTTTCAGGCCGGCCTCCTGGGATGACATTTCAGCCCATGTGACTGCTGCAGCGTCATCCTGGGGGGCCGGACTGCATGTCAACGGAGGGACGTGTCGCCATGGCTACGGCAGGGGTAAGTATGAAAGTTTTTGTGTATTTTAGCGCTGCTTTCTTTACATTTCTGCTGCGGGTTCTAGGTCGGATATGCTGCATAGTTTTTCACAGCATATCTGACCCGTGGAAACCCAGTCTAAACAGTAAACTTATGAGGTAGGACCAGGACATTTTCCAGGAAGAGTAAAGGAGGACAAAACTACAAGTTGAAGCAGGATCAGCAGTACTAAAGAGGTCAATGGAAAATCGGCTTATTAATGGTGGCACCAGGCAGCATAGCATTGTTATTTGTGAGAGAACAAGGGAACCGAGCCCTGTAAAGCTGTATTCACATGGCGCAGTCAAGTTGCCTTTTTTTGGCCGCGATTTATGGAAAATTACGGCAAAAAACAAACTTGACCAATGACGTGTGAATACAGCTTACTAAGATCTCTTTTTAATGATTACAATGGATATTAGCTCAATTATTAACCCCCTTCCTTTACGCGGATCGATTTCCACCATATAAAATGTCATTTCTCAGAACAATAAACGATTCCCAGGAGTTTCACCTTTTGGCAGGAACGCGTTAATGCGCTTTATTCAATTTCCTACAAGAAATGACCAATCTCAGTTGTCACAAACAGAACAAGTAATTTAATAGCAAAATACGAAGCGACTGCAATCTATATGCAGAATAGTATAGAGAGCGGCGGAGGAGCTGGCACCTGGACTGGCACGAGCGTACGGGGGAGGGCGATGTAACAGTCTCTCTCCTTATACATTGTCCTCCTGGAGACATTAGCCAGCAGTGGTTCTGTATACATTATAAACAGTGTCGACCATTAAATGAATTTACATCCTGGCAGTCACTGTAACATGAGACTCTATGGACGCTGGAACTACAATTACCAGCATGCCCCGGAGACTCGTGACTCCACAGCTGCCAAGTACTGGCCCCGCAGCGTGATTTACTCCTTGAATTTCCATTCCTGCCGGCACATGGGGCAATGCTGCTGCACTTGCTGGGAGTTGAGCCACTTCAGAATGCAATGCATATGGAAGCAGTGTGAACAGTGCCCCCATACTAAGGGGCAGTCATCGCCAGGAACCTTACCTGCGGGGGGAAAAACATAAACAATGTCATAGGGATATGCAACAATCAGAAGAGAAGCTGTATGGATCATATCAACCGCTGCGGGCATAAGCTGCGGACTTTAGGTTTAGTGGGCGCTTAGACCGCGGGTTACGCGGCAAGAAGGACTGTGGTTTCTTTGCTGTAGACATCAGCGGGGGGGGGGGGGTTTCCGGAGTTGGAGGCTCAACGACCCCCACATTGATGCCTTATTTATTGTCAAAATACTAAGCAACAATTAATTGATGCTGCACACGAGACCACGCCGCAGCTCCACATACTCCAAAGAAACAAAAAGCGAAAATCCCCTTCCCCGATCCTGGGGAGCGCAGCTAAAGGGGGAGGTGGTGGTATGTTTATAGATTATTTATGTATGAATTATATCCTTTATGGACAAGTATAAGTATAGGCACCCAAACTGTGACAGGTCACATGACCCCATTGCCACGGCACACAAGAACTAAGGCTGAAATATTTGTATGGAAAGGGGCACATTTGTAGTCACTGTGGAGGGGAGGGGGCTGACTAGGTAGATGATGGTGCTGAGCTGCCACAGCACACACAACCCAGTGTGCCCAGTAATAATGACGCTCAGTTGTGGCGCAGGAAGCACGTACTTACATTCCGGGCAGCAGCCGTTGAACGCCATGCGACATATCCCGCAATTCTCGTCATTTGCTACCCACATCCACGAAGCGACGCCATGCCAGGACTTAATGTTAACCTTCATCCTGCCGCTCGTATCTCTATAATATCACGTAGACCGTCAGTCTCATCCCCCGCGTCTCCTTTATGTATTTAGTTATTGTCATCGACCTCCGGCTTACGATCATACATCAACTATTCATGTCTGCGGCTCACACTGGCGTCCCGCGTCCTCGATTGGTTACGCCTGACAGGATGGATTCAGAGCATTTGCTTCACAGGCGGACATGTTATGTGTTTTGTGAGGATTCAGTCGCAGAGAACTTTGTTATGGTCGTGATAACCGTGATACAGGGAACATGAAGCGGGAAAACGGCACTGGACGTAATGTAGATTAGAAAGTTTACGTGTTGTGTGATGTTATAGCGCCCCCACCCGGCCACGTGGCTCACTGTTAGTTGATGACAAGGCGTAGGTGATGCTGAGGAGGTTATAATAGGAAAATACAAGGTCGGTGCTCTGCCATACCCTGCAGAAGACCCCCGAAGTGCCAGCCCAAGAGACCCTCATAAAAAGTGTGTCAACCATACCTGTAAAAGAGGGACACTTATAGGGGGATGTGACGACATTTCTACAGCAGCTTTCTGGCATAGAAATGTCGCAAACGGACCAACAATTGCAACTTTTAGGTAGTTTCCCCGCTCTCGCAGCTTTTAGGGGGAAATAGGCGGGGCTTAGGAAAAGGGGCGTGGTCGATCTACGCCAGACGGTCCAAGATGCGACAAAATTAAAAGGAGGCATGCGTCCCTTAATACATTTGTTGCATCTTACTGCAGTTTGATTTTTATTGAAAAGCGTGAGATTATAGAGCAGTTGGGGTCTTACATGCAGCTAGGAACCAGACAGGTGCTTTCTGGAGCAATACAGTAAATGTAATAACACAAATCTACTTATCAGGTCTAAAAGGGGGACAAAAGTAGGGATTGACCCTCTCTGGAAGTTTGTCCACAGTCGTATGCACGCATAACACCGCCAGTCACAGGTACTTCATAACAACGTGCCAGCCACAGGTGCCTCAACAATGTGCCAGTCACAGGTACCTCATAACAACGTGCCAGCCACAGGTACCTCATAACAATGTGCCAGCCACAGGTACCTCATAACAATGTGCCAGCCACAGGTACCTCATAACAATGTGCCAGTCACAGGTACTTCGTAACAATGTGCCAGTCACAGGTACCTCATAACAATGTGCCAGTCACAGGTGCCTCAACAATGTGCCAGTCACAGGTACCTCATAACAATGTGCCAGCCACAGGTGCCTCATAACAATGTGCCAGCCACAGGTACCTCATAACTATGTGCCAGTCACGGGTACCTCATAACAATGTGCCAGTCACAGGTACCGCATAACAATGTGCCAGCCACAGATACCTCCACAACACTGCCAGTCAAAGTTGCCTCATAACAACGTGCCAGTCACATGTGCCTCATAACAATGTGCCAGTCACATGTGCCTCATAACAATGTGCCAGTCACAGGTACCGCATAACAATGTGCCAGCCACAGATGCCTCATAACAATGTGCCAGCCACAGGTGCCTCATAACAATGTGCCAGTCACAGGTGCCTCATAACATGTGCCAGCCACAGGTACCTCCACAACACTGCCAGTCACAGGTGCCTCATAACATGTGCCAGCCACAGGTGCCTTATAACAATGTGCCAGCCACAGGTGCCTCATAACAATGTGCCAGTCACAGGTGCCTCATAACATGTGCCAGCCACAGGTACCTCATAACAATGTGCCAGTCACAGGTGCCTCAACAATGTGCCAGTCACAGGTACCTCATAACAATGTGCCAGCCACAGGTGCCTCATAACAATTTGCCAGCCACAGGTACCTCATAACAATTTGCCAGTCACAGGTACTTCATAACAATGTGCCAGCCACAGGTACCTCATAACAATGTGCCAGTCACAGGTGCCTCAACAATGTGCCAGTCACAGGTACCTCTTAACAATGTGCCAGCCACAGGTGCCTCATAACAATGTGCCAGTCACGGGTACCTCATAACAATGTGCCAGTCACTGGTACCGCATAACAATGTGCCAGCCACAGATACCTCCACAACACTGCCAGTCACAGTTGCCTCATAACAACGTGCCAGTCACATGTGCCTCATAACAATGTGCCAGTCACAGGTACCTCATAACAATGTGCCAGTCACAGGTGCCTCATAACAATGTGCCAGCCACAGGTGCCTCATAACATGTGCCAGCCACAGGTGCCTCATAACAATGTGCCAGTCACAGGTGCCAGCCACAGGTGCCTGATAACAATGTGCCAGCCACAGACACCTCCACAACACTGCCAGTCACAGATGCCTCATAACAATGTGCCAGCCACAGGTACCTCATAACAATGTGCCAGCCACAGGTGCCTCATAACAATGTGCCAGTCACAGGTACCTCATAACTATGTGCCAGCCACAGATACCTCCATAACACTGCCAGTTACAGTTGCCTCATAACAACGTGCCAGTCACAGGTGCCTCATAACAACGTGCCAGTCACAGGTGCCTCATAACATGTGCCAGCCACAGGTCCCTCATAACAATGTGCCAGCCACAGATAACTCCACAACACTGCCGGTCACAGGTCCCTCATAACAATGTGCCAGCCACAGATACCTCCACAACACTGCCAGCCACAGATACCTCCATAACACTGCCAGTCACAGGTGCCTCATAACGTGTGCCAGCCACAGATATCTCCACAACACTGCCAGTCACAGGTGTCTCAAAACGTGCCAGCCACAGAAGCTTATATAACAATTCCAGTCAAAGCTGCCTCCAGTGCCAGTCACAAAAGAATATAACCTTTTTTCCGTTTAATGGGACTGAAAAGCTATGTTAATAAAGGATTTGAACTTGGCTGGCACTTGCGACAGAGTGGCATGGAGTGGTAATGCCATCTCTTCATGCTCCATAAACACCACTACAGTTGAATCTGTCCTGTATATGAAGCCCTTATGTGCTGGTACATGGTGTCTTCACACATCACTCATGCCGTGCTGTCCACAGCTATCCAGCGCATTGATTTCCTGGCTGTGCCTCTTAGGCCTCAAGCACACGGCCAAGCACTGCCCGTAAAATGCAAAAGATAGCACATGTCCTGTCTTTTGCGGTACACTCCTCGGCACGGACACCTATCCATAGCGATACGGAAAGGTGTCCACGGGCAATAGAAGTGGATGGGTCTGTAATTGCGGACCGCATTACGGTTCACAATTACGGAGAATTTTTATGGTCGTGTGCAAGGGGCCTCAGGGTATGTTCACACGGCTTATTTTCAGACGTTTGTCAGGGCATTATGAAAATACAGGAGCTCAACGCCTCCAAACATCTGCCCATTGATTTTAATGGGAAAATGGCGTTTCGTTCCCATGGGGCGTCTTTTTACGTGGCCGTTTTTTAAAAACAGCGCGTAAAAAAATGCTTTGTATAAAAGTGAATGTCACTTTCTGAGACGTTTTTGGAGCTGTTTTTCATTGTCTCAATAGGAAAACAGCTCCAAAAACGGCCGTAAAAAACGCTTGATGCATAAAAAAACGGCTGAAAATCAGTGGCTGTTTTCCCTTCAAAACAGCTCCATATTTTACGGCCATTTTTCCTTTGCCGTGTGAACAGACCCTAAAGCTGACATAATGCATATCTGGCGGACCAGTCCAGGTGTGTTGAGCTTCTGGACACATGTGAAGGGCCTTGTCTGCTTTCTCTTCCATATTTCCATTCATAGAGACTCGTGGGAGGCCCTACTTCACACAAGGGGTTGTATCAGATTACAAAAAAAGGTCTGCATCTTTCCAGATACAGCGCCACTATTGACCACAGGCTTTGTCTGATATTGCAGCTCAGCTCTATTTACTTGAATGGGCCTGAGCTGCAATACCAGACACAACTGATTAACAGGAGTGGCGCTGTTTCTGTTCTCAGAGTTGCCGACTCACCTAGATCATTTTATGATTAAAGAGGTTTTCCAACGTCGGACAAACATGACATATCCACAGGATATGTCATAAATGTTAGCTAGATGCGGGTCCCACCTCTGGGATTTGCACCTATCTCTAGAACGGGGCCCCCTAAACCCCGCTCTAGCTTCTTGTGCTCACGATGCCTCCCGGCAACTTCCTGGTTACATGGTCGAGAGTTACGGAAGCAGCATAACTCGCTGAGCTGCGCTGTTTTCGTAACTCCCATAGTAATGAATGGCAGTTATGGAAGCAGCGTAGCATGCGAGTTGCGCTGTTTCCGTAAGTACCATTCCGTTCTATGGTAGTTACGGAAACAGCGTAGCTCAGCGAGCTACGCTGTTTTCTCCTTCATGGAAATCAGCCGGAACACAAAAAGCTAAAACGGGGTTTAGGGTCCCCGTTCTAGAGATAGGTGCGGGTCCCAGAAGTGGGACCCGCATCTATCTGACATTTATGACATATCCTGTGGAACCGTTAAAACCCCTTTAATGGACAACTTACAAGTATTCTCTCTGACTTTCTGGCAAAGTATTTTGAGATCTGGGGCCTGGGGATCTCTTATGCCCATCCTCATATGTCATCTTATAGCTTAAAGTGTAACTAAACTTGTAAAAAACTTTTGATATGTCAGAAGTTTTGATCGGTGGGTGCCTGAGCACTAAGACCCCCGTTGATCGCTAAAATGAAGCGACATAAGCACTCAGGTGAGCCCTGTGCCGCTTTGGTACGGGATCAATAGAAAGTTTTTGAGTCTGTACACCGCTCGCTGTTCTTTCCGAGGAAAGCTGATCAGAAATGAAGTGCCACTATGACATGTCAAACTTTTTTTAAAAGTTTGGTTAACCTTTGATGCTAGGCTGATTCTCACCACCTACCGGTGAATGGGCAGTCATAGAGGTCACAGAAGGCATAACAGGCCTAGTGAGAACCTCATTCACGGGTACAGGCTGCCATAAACAGTGCTTTTCAGGCCAGAGGCAGCAAATTTGATTTTAAATTGCTCCCTCTTGTAAAGGACGTGATTCTAATATTATTGTATTAGAGAAATGCAATTCCCATCTACAATAGGTAAAGTAGCTACAAGCTGGAGCCTCACCCACTGACGCCAAAGGTCACTGTAGGGGGTGTGTTTACACAGGGCGCATACGTTGCGTAAAAGCACACAGCGTATCCGCCCTGTGCACCGCAGGGAATTCCGGACGAAAAACCGGAAACAAAAGTGCAGTCTGCAGAACTTTTAATTCCATTCAAGAAAATGGAAAGCAACTGAAACAAAAGAATTACCATTGAAATTAATGATGATTCTAACGGAACCGTTGCTTTCAGTTTAATGTTTCGATCCTCTCTTCCTCTGACGGAAGAGAGGTAAACGTATACTAACGCTAGTGTGAAAGAAGCCTAAGAAAAAAAGATGTATACTTACGTAGCCATGGCGACATGTCCCTCCGCCGTCCTGCAGCCCGGCCTCCTGGGATGACATTGGCTCAAGAAAGTATTCGATTTGTTTTTGTGGCAGAATAGCTGCTTCTCCGCCCCAAAAAAAACGCAATATCTGCGCTACCTCACCATTGAATTAAATGCGGGAAAACCCAAAACAAATAAGAAGTGATTACATAAATGAGACATGGAGCGGAATTAAAAAACCGCACCGCAGGTCAATTTTTGAGAGTTTTTTCCGCTCATTATTTGTTCAAATCTCATACACTCTGCTGCTATTGTATTATGCTGCGATTTCCGCGACAAAATCCGTTGCGGAAAATCCGCAGTATTTACGCTACGTGTGAACTGACCCTAGTAGTTAAAAAACCTCATGTGGTGCTGCTGCTTCTGTGGTGCTGTACACAGCTCTGTATTTCAGCAGCAGTCTTGTGTTGTTCCATCCATCGTCCTTTGGATGTTGATGTAACTGAACAGCCGATGCGCGGGTGACAGGAAGAGAACGGTCAGTAACAGTTGTTGCCTCCTTTCTGAGGAGTGGGAAAGATAAACTATTAGTTCCCATCATTGAGGCTATTTGTGCCTTTGGAGATAAGGGAGACCCCCCTCACCTGCTCCAGAAACATTAGTGATGTCATCATAGGTTTTGTGTGAAGCTGCATTTAGGCCTCATGCGCACGACTGTACAATTCTCAGTTGTATGGAGCCGTAACCAGTTATCTTATGGAGGTTTCTGTATCAGAACTCTGATGTAAGGGCTTATTCACACGGACGCATGTATTTCAATGGGGCCGTTCTTTTAACAAACCGTGTGAAGGGTCCGTTGAAAAATAGAACATGTCCTGTTTTCTTCAGTTTTCAGGGATCCCTCGATAGATTCAAGTCTATGGGGATCTGTGAAAACTGGTCCCACGCGGGTGCAACTCGGACGTGAAAAACTGCCTTTTTTACATCCAAGTTTGCACTCGTTTGTGTGAATAACCCCTTACAGTCCGAGGCTTCCCTCACACACTTTATGTGTCACCTTTTTTTTTGGGCCAAAAAAAAGCTAAAATGGTTGATAAAATGATATCTATCTATCTATCTATCTATCTATCTATCTCATATCTATCTATCTATCTATCTATCTATCTATCTATCTATCTATCTATCTATCTATCTATCTATCTCATATCTATCTATCTATCTATCTATCTATCTATCTATCTATCTATCTATCTATCTATCTATCTATCTCATATCTATCTATCTATCTATCTATCTCATATCTATCTATCTATCTATCTATCTATCTATCTATCTATCTATCTATCTATCTATCTATCTATCTATCTATCTATCTATCTATCTATCTATCTATCTATCATCCCTCTCTCTCTCTCTCCAATAGATCTTGTTTGTGTGTGTATATATATATATATATATATATATATATATAATATAAATATATAAAAAAAATATTATGCTATATGATTATTATATCCCTGTATGGCTGCTATAGCATCTTCCTATAGACCGCCCTCCCAGGTTCTCATCCATGTCCTGGAGCATCTTGGTAGTAATTGGAACCCTGCCCACAGTTTTATTGACATAACAACTGAACCATTGACATGACACAATAACTCTCACCCTTGTTTGTAATTCTCAGCGGGGGGCACTTTTACATGTATATGCATTTACTGGCCTATCTCTTCCCCACCCTTGCCTAGCTCTCCATGAGGGTGATTATATGTATTTCTGATCAACCCTGTTATTTTATCTAAAGCCATAGATGTAAAGATATTCCCCCCAATCTAAAAAGCAGTCAGATATTTTTTTAATATGGGGACCCTGGTGGGGTAAGTACATCACATTTATTGCACTAAGTTTGAGGTATATGCTGGGAAAAGCTACTTACGTATAGTTTATATGTAGCCTATGACGGATGCCCTGAATAGACTGTAATGGCATCCGTTAAACGCATACGTCATGCACTGGGCTCATAAGAGTTCTATGGGTGACAGATGCCTCTCTTAGCCATCCATCACAGGCATCAGTCACACATGTACTAATATGGGATCCATTTAACGTATACATCATGAAAAGCCATTAAACGCCCCATGACGTATACAGTAAACATATCCCTGTGACGTATATCATACACTTCTGTTAAAAAAACATATACCGCACAGTACCGTATATGTTTTTTTGCTAGATGCGATAGGATAGTCTACCACACTATTCCATACCTAAAAAAAAAAGTATACTAACGTATACCATCCCGATGCCTTGGTAGCCCTAAAACCACGTTTAGCGTAGGGAATGAACGTGGTGGGACGGGGCCTATGCTATCTACAGTGACCGCCGATTCATTCTCTTTCTGACTTCACTTTCATAAATTACAATGGACAGGGCCTCTCCGTTCACTTTGATGGGGAAAGTGTCTGGCGTGCATAGCGAAGTGGGACCCTCATTCCCCTGATAGGTGATGATCCCGCACCTATCAGTCATTTATGGTATATACTGTGGACTACTAACACCTGAATGTGTAATGACCTTTTTTCCGTAGTGATTACACGTTACATGACGGTGATGCACCAGGAACAACACCTCATAATACACAAAGGACAAAAATGAGTGCCAGAATTACTCAGATCGGCCCTGATTGTGACATTTCGGATTTCATAGGGGGGTCCTTTTTTTTTGGTCCCCCCTTCTAGGGAGCCAAAATCATGACTTTCACTGTGGACTTTGCGCAACCACTTGTCTGGCGGACTGGCGATGTGTAACGCTACATTCCCATGCAGTTGAGACACGCAATGGCAATTGTCCTGGTTGGACTCCTTTTTAAGCAGAAAAATCTCAATTTCAGTTTTTTCATGCTGTATTCATAACCTGGAGACGTAGCTGTGCATTACTTATCACATGTGGGTTAAAAGTATGAATGTAATGATTATTAATGTTATGATATATTGCATAATGTATTACATTTTATAATGTAATCTATATGTGACGTAAGCAAACCATCAGACGCTGGTAGTGCTCATAATGCTGTCACGTGAGCCACACACTATTGGCCACTTACTCAGCGGACTGGCTGTGGGGTTCCAATGAACGCGAGGCATGGAACGCAGAACTCAGGAAGTGACATCAGCAGTGGCGGGGTTATAAGGGGCGGAGCTTTATAAGCGCGGCTCACAGCAGCCGTTGTATTGTTAGAGCGGAAACCGCACCCGGACACGTGATCCCACAACACCGGACCTCCGCTACCGCCATGGGGGACAAGATGGACATGTCCCTCGACGATATTATTAAGATGAACCGAAGCCAGAGACCGCCAGGCAGAGGCCGGGGAGGTCGAGGGGCCCGCGGTGGCGTGTCCCGTGGTGGAGCAGGAGGCCGCATTGGAGGACCTGGCGTTATTCGGGGAGGTGGGGGGCCTCTTCGGACAAGGCCGATGCTGAGCCGAGGGGCCAGGAACCGACCCACACCTTACAGCAGGGTATGAGTGACGCGTACAGGGGGTCGGCGGGGAGGGCCTGCGGCCTAGCAATGGTACAGGAGGAGGAAGCCGCCTGGAGGCCGGTGATACTTGTAGCAGCCGGAGTGCACTGGCCGAGGACGGGGTGCCCAGTCTGATGAAGTTTGAGCAACGGGTTTCGGAGCCTAGGGCGCCTGTATACTCGCCGGCTCCGGTGGGGGAGGGTGTTGGGTCAGGGGCGGCTTTCTCCGGCTGGCTGGCACCTATGTCGGGGGTTTCGTCTACTGTGACCCGTCTGGACTTATCACCTCAATTGTCTTACAGCCCAAGCAGCTCCCGGACAAGTGGCAGCATGATCTGTATGACAGCGGATTCGGGGCCGGGGCTGGAGTGGAGACCGGGGGGAAACTGCTGGTGTCCAACCTGGATTTTGGGGTTTCCGACGCCGATATTCAGGTAAGCGACGTGGGGGGGGGCTTATTTTCACTGTATGCCGACTTAAAGGGGTATTCCTATAAGAATTTATCAGGATATGTGATCGGTGGTGGTCAGGCTGCTCGGACTTCCACAGATCACAAGAACGGGCTTACCTTGCCGTTCCTGGAGCCCCATAGGAGTGGAGCGGTACTGCGCATGTTTGGCCATTGCTCTATTAATTTCTATGGGGCTGATTAAGAGTGCTCGGGATTCCCATAGAAATGAATGGAGCGGTGGTGAAGCATTCAAGCCGCCGCTCCATTCCCATGGGGCTCCCAGGAACGACCGGGTGAAGTCCCTATTACATGGGCCAATGATCAGGCCAACAAGTGTTCATATCCGCGCTTGTTCCTGATCATCGCCTTGTGTAATAAGGGAAGCGATTGGCTGATCTGCGTTTTTTTTTTATGTAGATCTAAAAATAATTGTCTGCAGCACATCCCCGTGTGTAACCAGGGAGACTCGCTGCCGACGTGAAGGAAATGTATAGGGACGAGCGATCATATATAAACAATCACTGCTACCTACGATGGGAGCAAATGAGTGCCGATCAGTGAGCTGTTTCGTTGATCAGTGCTCATTTACACCGACCGTGTAATGTAAATGATTATGGGGAAACACCTTTAAAGGGGAGTTCCTCTGTTAACAGACGGAGACCAGATTATTAGACTGTATTCTGTCCTGACATCTGCTATAATATGTGGTATTCTGTAGCGTATGTATAATGTCCTGGCAGTCATCCGTGTACTCAATATTATGTTAGAGGCTCTGTCACCACATTATAATTGCTCTATCTCCTACCTAATCTGATCGGCGCTGGCATGTAGAGAACAGTGGCTTTTATTTGGAAAAACTATTTGAGCAAGTTATGAACAATTTTAGATTTATGATACTTTCTTAATGCCCAATTGGGCATTAACTTTTGACTAAGTGTGTGTTGTAAAGTGAAGTGTGTGACACTGACCAATCAGTGACCTACACTTCTCTCCTCCATTCATGTACTCAGCACATAGTGATCTTGCGAGATCATGCTGCGCTGTCACATACACCCACATTATTCACTCAAGAATCTTCATTAATGTTAGACATCGATTGCAGCCAGGATGTGATGTCTATTCACGCTCCCGACACTTCGGTAAAGTTTCTATGGGACTTGCTCACACTGCGCAGCGTGATCTCACGAGATCACGCTGGGCTGTTACGATAGGTGTGACGCTGATTGGTCACTGATTGGTCATCCTCATACACTCTGTACAATGCCCAGTTGGTAAAAAGTAAAAACACGCCCAGTTGTCTAAAACTCATTAGCATAAATCTAAAATTGCTCGTAACTTGCTCAAAAATGATCGTTTTTCAAAATAAAAACCACTGCTGTTTTCTACATTCCAGCGCCAATCAGATTATGTAGGAGATAGGGAATTTATAATCTGGTGACAGAGCCTCTTTAATCTGACTCATGCCGATCCTACTCTGGATGTAATGCTACAATCCATAATTTTGTCCCCCTCAATTACTGCCCCTGTGGTGGTCCTACACTATGTATCCCTGTGCCTCTCTTGTATCCGGTTAATAATGGCCATGTTTGTTGTATCAGGAGTTGTTTGCCGAGTTCGGGACCCTGAAGAAGGCAGCGGTTCACTACGACAGATCTGGGAGGAGTTTAGGTACAGCGGATGTGCACTTTGAAAGGAAAGCTGATGCATTGAAGGCGATGAAACAATATAACGGTGTACCGCTAGATGGTAAGGACACAGCCCTGCCGCCCACAGCTGGCATCTTGTGGTTGATGAGTGTTTGGCTAATCTGTTACCGTCATGTCCTGCAGGTCGCCCTATGAACATTCAGTTGGTAACGTCTCAGATAGAAGCACAGAGAAGACCTGTACAGAGGTAAGTAGGTCACTGGCTGGTGGCAGGCTGTTGGTACCACTGGTAGAAGGCTCTGGATACTATGTTTTGTTTTTTTTTAATTTGTAGTCCGACTAGAGGAGGTATGACAAGACCACGAGGGGGGCCGATGGGGTTTGGTGCTGGTGGAGGAAACAGAAGAGGTGGCAGAGGAGGAAATAGGGGCCGTGGACGGGGAGCCAACAGAAACACAAAGCAACAGCTATCAGCAGAAGAGCTGGATGCCCAGCTGGACGCTTACAATGCCCGGGTGAGTAATGGGTAGGACTTCTGCGGCAGGATCTGACCTACCAAGTGACCTAATGTATAAGATTGAATGACCCATCAGCACATCCAATGTCAATGCTTTTACAGGAAAAAACCCTTTTTTCTATGCTCATGGTGAACATAACTTTGCTGTTGATGTAGTAGTGGCTGCTCCTTGTTGTTGGACTACAGCAACCCGTGCGCCCCCCCCCCCCCATATAAATATCTGCTCAGTTCGCTCTATTAGTAGTAATTGTTGTGGCCTCTGTTCACCTTTCTGAATTTTTTTCACTTGTTTGTCGTGTGAAATCATCAGTTTGGATAATGTTCTGTGGCTGTCGCTGCCGTATACCCTGTCCTGGGCAGCTGTTGTATATAGTTCCCCCCCACCAGCTGACTCTCTGCCAGCTGTTCATTCCTTTAATTCTCTCTCTCTCCTCCACAGATGGACACCAGCTAATCCCTCGCCTTGTGTTCCTGCCTCGCAGCTCTGGAAGTCTTTCTACACGTTTTTGTTTTTTTCTTGCTTTTATTTGATAGATTTTAAACTCATGTAAAGTTGCATTTTTTTTTTTATTTTTTTTTATTTGTGCAGACCAATTATTATTTTTTTTTGTATGAAACTATTTTCTTGGACAAATTTTATTGGTTGGTTATCATGAGCAGGGTGATCTTTAACTTCTAATAAAATACAAGTGTTTGGTATATTTGTTCCTGTTCTTGGTCGGACACTAGACATCGTGGGCACTCAAGGCTGGACTTTTGGGGTTTTCTCCTGTTCCTTTATGAAATTGTAATATGCTCCTTTTTAACAAAGTATCTGCCAAGTGGGCATACAAGCATTGTAACCATTAAATCCTGTTGGGTCTGCATCACCGGGTTTGTCTTTCATTTGTTAGACTTGGGTTTTCCGCACTGGGATTACTTCTCTATTGTGGGTTTTCTCGTGTAAAGTCTCGTATGTTCCATCTCATACAGCTCGACCTTCCCTTGTCCTTCACCCATCAAAGTTTAGGGCTAGACAAATCTCCATAGGTAACTAAGGCACCTAGAAACTTGCTACGGGTGCATAACTTTTTAGGTTTTCTACCCTCTGCGGGTTTGTCAGTCTACAATTTATCCACTGCTGACCAGCAGGTTAATAAATGAAAGTGGTGTTATGATGTGGTTGCTATGGTAACAAGGTAACTGTTTACACACCTTTTTATACATTTTTGCTAAATTAGATTACCTGCTTGGCTGAAGTCTGTTCTAGAGTTTTGAATGTTTATAAAGCGCACAGATTGAAATGTGAACTTTTTTTTTTCTAGCGTAATTTGAGTCATTTCATTTTCAATATCTCTGCTTTTTTTTAATCATTAACCCTTGGTGTCATCCAACGTACTATTACTGCGATGTTGCTAAAGGGAAAGTATGGAGCGTGCTGTTGCATCAATCGGCCAGTGACTATTATCATGGCAACCTGGGGGCTTAAGGCCCCCCCCCCAGGCCTGCCATCTTTGTACTCCGACAGGGATTCAAAGAAGGCTCAGTATCGTGATATCTTCAATATGTTAGTATTGCAGTATATCATGCAAGCGATTGCTGGTTCAAGTCCCCTAGGGGACTAATAACTAACTTTTTTATTTTATTTTTTCTCCCCTAAATCAGTGTTAAGTTAAAATAACTGGTATCGCCGTGTCCGTAAAAGTCCGAACTATCACAATATAGCGTTGTTTAACCCGCTCTGTGAACGACGTAAAAATATATATAAAAGATGCAATTTGCTGTTTTTTGATCACCATAGCTCTCCAAAAAGTTGCATTTTCCAAAATGGTATCCTGGAAAACTAAGTCGCTCTGCAAAAATTAAGCTTTCATGTCGCTAAATTGAGAGAGAAATAAAAGTTATGGCTCTTAGAACATGGTGACACAATGTGAATTTTTTTTTTAAGCAATTTTTTTTTCTTAAAGTGGTGGAACATAAATCTGGTATCGCCGTAATCTATATCAACCTGTAGAATAAGGTTCACATGTAGTTTTTGCCACCTGATGGGTGCAGTAAAACAAAGCACAGAAAAAGGTGTAATTTCTGTTTTGCCCCATCTCACCCCACCAACTTTATTTGTTTTTCAGCTTCCCATTACAATAAATGGGGCCATGAAAAGTGACAACTTCTCCGGCAAAAAATAAGCCCTCATACGGCTATGTCGACAAAAAAAGAGGTTATGGGTATTGGAAGGCAGGGAGGAAGAAACTAAAATGAAAGAACTCCAATTGGCCGTGTCTCCATGGGGTTAAATTGAAGACTGTTCACACTGAGTAACCAGTGCGCTGAAATTTGATGAGTTGTGGACATGATGTAAACCATTCCTAGTCAATGACAGTAAGCAGAGATTTTTGAAGTGAATTGAGTGTGTTCGAATCGACTTGTTCAGGCCAGCACTGATGCTGCTTGGGATTCTGGGTAAGGTCACAATGCATTTTAAAGGGTTGCATAAAAAGAGAGCGTGTCAAATAGGACATTTCTCTGACCACTTTACCAAATGGGACTATTAGCCTGACATAAGGTTACATCAATAGTTGCAAAAGGCCGATCCAAGTGTTCTGGTCAAGGATTTTGGATGCTATGCAAGATGTCCCACCAGCCACTATAACTACGTGGCCAAAGTATGGCACAAAGTATTGCTTGATTTTGTGGGTACTGTGCTGCACTGGGCATAGTAATTCTACAATCTGTTCACCTTATCTAGAAAACTGCTTCATAGCGCTGAAGTCCAGTGTATATAGAGTGGAAATACATAATAACGGTTTGGAGAACATGGCTATCAACACCTTCAGGACGCAGATCTCTAAGGGTATGTTGACATGCCCTATTTACGGACGTAGTTCAGGCGGTTTACGCCTCGAGTTATGCCCGAAAAAATGGCTCCAAACCATCTGCAAACATCTGCCCATTGAATTCAATGGGTCTTACGGTGTTCTGTGCAGAAAGGCTTGTTAATTTACGCGCCGCTGTCAAGACCACGTGTAAAAAGACGCCCGCCTCGAAGTGCGTGTCACTTCTTGGGATGTAATTGTAGCGTTTTTTCATTGACTCCAATGAAAACCAGCTCCAATTACGTCTGTCAAAGACACCACGAAAAACGCCTGCACTTGTCAAAACGTCTGAAATTCAGGAGCGGTTTTCATCTGAAAATAGCTCCGTAATTTTAGACTTATTTGGCGTTGCCGTGTGAACATACCCTTAGGCTATGTTCGGTCTCAACAAAAACCGGCTGTAAAATATGGAGCTGTTTTCATGGCAGAACAGCTGATCAACAGCAGTTTTTTATTTATCAAGCGGGTTTTGAGCTGTTTTTCTATTGGCCCAAGAAGTGACATGCACTTTTTTCTGGGTTTAAAGTCATTTATGTGGTTCATTCTAACTTTTCTTACTAAAGGTTGTTACAATTGCAGCAATACTATGTATTTTTTTAATGCTTTTTCTAAGTAAAAAAACACTTTATGGGGAAAAGTTTTATTTGCAATGCATATTTCCGCCACTAAGTTTCAGTAAACTTAAAGGCGTTTCCCCACATACACATGTATTTCCTATCCACAGGATACATGTGTGATCGCTGGTGGTCCGACCACTGTGACCCCCCCCTCCCCCCCCAGTGATGACAATGGGGGACCGAAAGTCCCCCGAAGTGCTCCATGAGAATGGAACGCGTGATCGGCCAGTGCGCCCATTCATTTCTATGGAACTTCCGGGGCCAATATCTCCAGCAGCTCCATAGAAAAGCGTGGAGCGCTTCGCGGGCCTTCTGGTCCCTCCTTATCACTAGGGATCCCGGCAGTCTGATCCCCAGCGATCGCACTATCCTGTGGTTAGGGGATACATGTGTTTAACGCCATAGTTAAACGCCTATGATGTCACTGTACATATATGAATGGTGACGTCAGGGGCTTCCCCAGAGCCATCTGGCAACTCAAAGCCCCTAATATCACTGTTCATATATGGACAGTGATGTCAAGAGCTTGGTAAATACACGGCTAGAGCGCTTGCCATGCTGTGGCCGGGGACTCCATAGCATCACTCCATATATGGATAGAGACATCAGGGGGATACCTCGGGCTCCGTGCTTAAGTAGCGCTGTGCCCAGGGAGTTAGGACGACATATTTTCCCGCATGCCTATACCTCAGAAGGAAGGAAAAAAATGTGTTGTGAACAGGCCCTCACATTGTCAGTTAGGCCTTATTTACACGAGCGTAGTTCACGTCCGTGAAAATCACGCGCGGCACACGGACCTATGTAACTCAATGGGGCCGTTCAGACAGTCCGTTATTTTCACGCAGCGTGTGTCCGCTGTGTAAAACTCACGACATGTCCTATACTTGGGCTTTTTTCGCGCATCACGCACCCATTGAAGTCAATGTGTGTGTGTGAAAATCACGCGCGGCACACGGATGCACTTCCGCATGATTTGCGCAAGTTAAAGAAATGATGGGACAAATAAAACCACTTCCTTCATTTCTGTTTATTGACATAAAAACAGCGTCATAACGATGCCATATGCGTGAAAATCACGCAGCCACGCACCAACTACTGATGACACACGGCACTACAACGTACAAAAAACGCATTTTTTTCGCGTGCAAACGGCACACATTTGTGTGAATAAGGCCTAAAAAGGACCTTACTTTTCTCCTTGAGTCATTTTCGAGATATTGCTGAAATGTATACTTGTATGCATGAGACAAAATAAAATATATGGCTCCAGTACGGAGTGTTATTACAACCATCTTAAGTCGGATCCAATTGGGTGTAAGACGACCGCTGGATCTTCTACATTTTAACGGCAGGATTCATGGTGAGCGAAGTTTGGTTCAAAATAGTTCTGGGTCTGATATTTGCTTTTAAACAAATCCCCCTGGATTACCGGCTAGCTACCAGTAGGTGGCACTGTAGACTTTTTGGAGACAAACTATCTGCAATGCACTTCTGCAAAAAATGTAATATCCCATCTCTTTGTTTAACCCCTTCCCGCCGCAGCCCTTTTTCAGATTTTCATTTTCGTTTTTTCCTCTCCACCTTCCAAAAGCCATAACTTCTTTATTTTTCCGTCGATATAGTCCTATGAGGGCTTGATTTTTGCGGGACGAGTTGGAGTTTTTCGTAGCACCATTTATTTTGCTGTATAATGTACTAGGAAACTGAAAAAAAATTATTTGTTGGGTAGAAAATGAAAAAAACAGCGATTCCTCCATGGTTTTCTGCACGCCGTTTTTACGGAATTCACTGTGCAATTAAAACAACATGTTAACTTTATTCTGTGGGTCAATACGATTATGCCGATACCAAATATATAGAGATTTTTCTATATTTAAGTGTTAGGGTATGTTCACACGGCCTATTTACGGACGTAATTCAGGCGCTTTACGCCTCAAATTATGCCTGATAAGACGGCTCCAATACGTCGGCAAACATCTGCCCATTGCTTGCAATGGGTTTTACGATGTTCCGTTCAGACAAGGTGTCATTTTACGCGTCGCTGTCAAAAGACGGCGCATAAAAAGACGCCCGCGTCAAAGAAGTGCAGGACACTTCTCGGGACATAATTGGAGCCGTTTTTCATTGACTCCGTAGTGGACGTCGCGAAAAACGTGTGCACTTGCAAAAATGTCTGAAATTCAGGAGCTGTTTTCGCCTGAAAACAGCTCCGTAATTTCAGACGTATTTGGTGTTGCCGTGTGATCATACCCTAAAAAAGAAAATGTATTTTGTTTTGCCAAATTCCAAGAGTCATAAGTTTTTTATTTTTCCGTTGATTAAGTGGTATGAGGGCTTATTTTTTGCGTGATAAGCTGTCATTTTTAATAACACCATTTTGCCGTACATGCAACGTTTTGATCACTTTTTATTTCATTTTTTGGGGGAGATTAGGTGACCAAAACATAGACATTCTGGCGTTTACATTTTTTTTTTTACGGCGTTCACCGTGCGGGTTAAATAGATATATTGTAATAGTTCAGACTTTTACAGACGCGGCGATACCAATTATGTTTATTTATTATTTTACTATGCTCTAGGGGGGAAATGGGAAAAGGGGGGTTCAACCAGCGATCGTTTTCACGATATACTGCAATACTAATGTATTGCAGTATATCGTGATTCTGACAGGTACCTATTAAGCCCTGCCGGAGGCAGCGCTTAATAGGAGCACAAAGATGGCGGACCTGGGGGTCTTCATTAAACCCACAGGCAGCCATAGCAACCATCGCCAACCCGCGATTGCGTTGCGGGGGTGCGATGAGCTGTTAGAAGGGGTCGCCTTCCTCTTTGTGACGATTTAAATGCTGCGGTCGGTATTGACTGCAGCATTTATTGAGTTAAACGACCGGGATCGCGCTCGAGCGCAATGCCGCTCGTTACTCTGAAGTGTCGACTGTAGCAAACAGCCGACACCGTCATCGTATAGAGCGGGTTCACTCTGTGAGCCCGCTCCATACTTCCCCTACCCGACTTTGGCGTATGGATACGTCAAATGTCCGGAACGGCTTACGTTTGTCTTTTTGGACTTATTAAATAATGTTGTGTACACAGCTGCCTCCGTCGCAGATCCAATAAAAAATTATTTTTTTCTTGGGGGTAAAACGAGTTTTTTTTGACTCGGAAAATGCCTCCCATTGATTTCAATGGGAGGCGGAGATGATTTTTCCCTGCTCGCAGGAAAAGGAGCGACATGCCCTATCTTCGGGCGTTTACGTCTCTGACCTCAAGGAGGTTGGGAAAGCGTTTTTCCCTTCTTTTTTGCCTGCAAAAAGGGAAACCAGCTCCCGATTTTCAGCCGTTTTTTAATTAACTAGTGTTTTTTGCAGCATTTTTTACGGGTGGTTTTGGAGCTGTTTCTCTATTGCATCAATGAAAAACGGCTCAAGAAGTGACACACACTTCTTTTTACGGGACGTCTTTTTACGCGCCGTTATTTGAAAATGAGGCGTAAAAGAACGCCCCGTCGGAACAGAACGTCATATTTCCCATTGAAATCAATGGGTAGATGTTTGTAGGCGTTCTGCTTCCGATTTTTCAGCCGTTTTTTGGGACATTTCCGTTTTTTTTTGCGGAAACAATAGCATAGCCGACTACGCTATTGTTTCTGCTAAAAAAAACCTGAAATCTTACAGAACGGAGACAAACGGAAAACCATTTGCAACAGAAGCATTACCATTGAAATCAATGGTAATGCAAACAGAAGCTATGCTTTCCGTTTGTCTTTCCGTTCATGAAAGGTCTAACGGAACCCGGCGCTGATGTGAACGAGGGCTTAGCCCAGCCAAATCACAGCCCCTCATGAAAACTAGTGGTAACAAATGTGGCACCATTGTCCAAAGTAACCAATCAAATCACTGCTTCTATATTCAAACTATCACAAAACAAAATGAAAGGCTATATCTGATTGGTTGCCATGGACAATGGTCCGGGTTTTTTTTTTTTCTTCACTAGTTTTCATTGAGGAAGGCGCCATTTTGATAAAAGAAATTCACAAGCCTCCTCCACCTGCATCCCTCTAGTGCTTTTCCGGCGATAGACTGAGAATTCCGCGCCATCCCTAACCGGATATTACGCACATCCCGGAAAGGAAGAGCGGGGCGTGTCCGGCCATCATTCGCCATTCCTGAGGGTGGGAGCCGTAAGAGCGGGGAACCGAACCGGCAGCGGTAAGTGTTGTATGTTCAGGCTGCTCGGTGTTTATGCGGCTGAGAAGCGGCTCCGTGCTGCAGCGGGTGGAGTCGAGCCGCGGCCGCTGACTGGCAGTTCCTTGAGCCGGGATGAAGGTTTGACAGCGCCGGACCCTCCTTGCCCTCACAGACGGGTCTTGGCATATTTGAGCAGGGGCTCCTGGTGCAGCCTCGGCTTATTATATATATTTGGGTGAGATCTGATCGTGCTGGTATTTGCCTCTTCGGTTTAGAAATAAGTAGGAAGAATTCGGACCGATCAATTTCCTCCTACGACATATCCAAATATTTTTTGTACCGATTTCCCCTTGTAAAATCGTTCCCCAGTTGAAGTCATTTTCGACACCTGGGAAAATGACCTCCGTAAAGGGCCAGGAGAAGATGGCATCCTGACAATGTGATAAGACTAACAACCTGCGTTATACTCCAGAGCTGTATTCACAATTCTGCTGGTTGTCAGTGATAGACAGACACATCAATAACGATTAAGCTGAGCTCCTATAATGCAGGTCTTTTCCACATCAGATTACTGTACAGTGTCTGCCGTAAAGACTACAACTCCCAGAATGCAAATCATTTAACATTGAGCCAGCAAGAATTTCTGGAAGAACTCTGCTCTGATGCTGCTGAATTTTAAATGACTATAACACCGGCTGTAACCCAGGATCAGTACATTAGAAATGCAGTGGAATTGATTCAACTTTTTATGTCGATTAATCCTTTAAAGCGTCTCTGTCACCACATTATAAGTTCCCTATCTTGTACACAATGTGATCGGCGCTGTAATGTAGATTACACCAGTGTTTTTTATTTAGAAAAACAATCATTTTTGACGGAGTTATGACCTATTTTAGCTTTATGCTAATGAGTTTCTCAATGGACAACTGGGCGTGTTTTACTATATGGCCAAGTGGGCGTTATACAGGGGAGTGTATGACGCTGACCAATCAGCATCATACACTTCTCTCCATTCATTTACACTGCAGATAGCGATATATCTATATCACTATGTGCAGCCTCAAACACACTATAACATTACTGCAGTGTCCTGACAATGAATAGACATTACCTCCAGCCAGGACGTGATGTTTATTCACAATCCTGACACTTCTCTGTGATGCACAGCGAGATTTCGCTGTAAATGACAGTTTACAGCGTGATCTCACGAAACTACACCTGCTATGCTGTAAATCACACAGACGCTACAGAAGTGGTCAGGATTGTGAATACACATCACGTCCTGGCTGGAGGGAATGTATATTCATTATCAGGACACTGTAGTAATGTTAGGGTTTGTGTATGAGGCTGGACATAGCGATATAGATATATTGCTATCTGCAGTGTAAATGAATGGAGAGAAGTGGATGACGCTGATTGGTCACTGATTGGTCAGCGTCATACACTCCTCTGTACAACGCCCACTTGGTCATATAGTAAAACACGCCCAGTTGTCCATTGAGAAACTCATTAGCATAAAGCTAATATGTCATAACTCCGTCACAAATGATCGTTTTTCTAAATAAAAACCACAGTGTAATCTACATTACAGCGCCGATCATATCATGTACAATATAGGCCACTTATAATGTGGTGACAGAGCCTCTAAGTGGGGCCCCATGAACATCAAGCTTTTTTGCATTTAAGGGTCAGTTCACACAGAGTTTTTTGATGGAAAAACCGGCTTGCGGGAAAAAGAAGCAACATGCCATATCTTCGGCCGTTGACATCAATGGGAGGCAGAGAAAGCGTATTTCGCTGCGTTTTTGGCCGTGGCACTCAATGGCCGCGGGTGTGAAAAACGGCGTGCAGGCAGAGCGATGCCTGCCTCAAAATTCCAAACTGATGCAAAAAACTCGGTGTGAACCCAGCCTAACAGTGGCATCTGTCACTATAGAATTAATGGTATCAGTTAAATGGATACATCGTGAATCCGGGTCTTAATAGTTGTGTATCCATTAAACGGACACTGTTGGGTCTCATGCACACGACCGTAGCCATGTGCATAGCCGTGAGTGTCACCCGTGAGCCGCCCGCAAATCGCGGGCCATGCACATGGCTGCGTCCATTATTTGCTATGAGCATGGACCGCAGAACACGGCCGTAATAACATTCCCGCTCTTTCTGCGGTCCGGGCTCCTCTTCCATGCACGGACCGTGGAAACCACAGTCGTGTGCATAGGCCCATAGAAATGAATGGGGCCGAAATTCTCCCGTGGATTTTCGGGGGAGTTGCGGCTGCAAAAGGACGTTTGTGTGCATGTGGCCTAAACTCTACAGGTGACGTTTGCAATCGTTAGGCAGCTGTATAACGAATACGTCATGAAAGGCTATTGACACCCATGGCATCCGTTAAATGAATGCCTGTGACATGAAATACAGTGACGTGTCACCCATAGACTTCCATATAAAAAAAAAAGAATATATATATATATATATATATATATATATATATATATACACATATATATATATACACACACACACACCGTGCGGTATACATTTTTTTTTTTTGCAGGCTGAATTACGCTAATCCATATGGTATACTGAGGTATACCAACCCGCTGGGGGCCAGAAGGACGCTCCTTTGGCCTCTATGGGGCTATTGGAGCCCTATGTGCATCGGTAGCTTTCCCAATGTACATGCTAAACGTATGGCCAAAATGTGCTGTGTTTGGGGCCTAAACTGAAATGGTGCTGACTGGCGGGCATAGACCTTAAAGAGAACCTTTCACCTGCCCATACATGTGCAGCATGTAATAGGCAGGGCAGTACAAACCTTGTCTCACTATAGATTTTTTTTTTTCCTATCTTTCTCCGTTCTTTAGATATCGGTGCCGTTATATTTGGCGCCCAATATTTAAATAACCCCCTGAACTGTCGCTGTGACTGTCCAATCGGCTACGAACAGTGCCCCAGCTGGAGAGGAGAGCGTGTGCACGTGCAGTGCCGCCACCGCCACGAAACAGAAGAGAAGGTGAATTCTCCTTCTGTTCCTAGTCGACGGGAGTATCTTCGGCAGCTGCATCGGAGCTGTGTGCGTGCGCACACTCACTGTTCAACTCTCGGCAGATAAGAAATACAAGACTGTGTGATCTCTCGCGAGAGATCACACAGTCTTGTTCAGCTTGTCTGCTGAAGAGTGAGTGAGAGCGTGCGTGCACAGCTCCGACGCCGCTGACGAAGATACTCCCGTCGACTAGAAACAGAAGAATTCACTTTCTGTTCCGTGGTGGCGGCGAGCTGCGCGCATACACGTTCTTGCTGTCCTCTCTCCATCTCTTGCTGTGGCACCGTCTGTAGCTGATTGGCCAGTGCCACAGCAATGTTACACGCCCCATTGACAGTTCAAGGGGTTATTTAAATATCGGGCGCCAAATATAACGGCACCAATATCTAAATATAGGAAACCTTTTTATAGTGCCTCAGGGTTTTTACAGCCCTGCCTAAAACTATTTCTGCACTCAGCTCCACATGTTTGGGCAAGAGAAAGGTTCTCTATAAACTGTCTCCTCTTATTATGGCACGTGGACATTATAGAGGGTTTCGCAGACCGAGCTTGTTCAGTTGACTGGTCGCCAGTAGCTGTTGCAAGGGAAATGAGCTGCTCACGGCAACTTCCCCGACAAAGTAAGCTGTTTGCCAGGTGTTTCGTGAGCATAGTTCTCTGCTTCAGAATTAGTGGCTACTCCTTGAGCGCAAACCCAGTTGCCAATGATCTGGCTGGGGATTCCGCTCCTAGAGGGAGTCCCAATGGCGCTGTCTACAGGGCGGGGGTAGCGCTAGCTGCAGGAGGGGGTGGCACTATCTACATGGGCACTGGCACTTTATATAGGGCAGCTTTGGGGGTATTATACTGTATAAGGGCAGCTAGGGGGGCATTATACTGTATGGGGCAGCATGCTGTAAGGGGGCTTTAAGCTTTATGGGGGCAGCTATGGGGCTTTATATTGTATGGGGCAGCTATGGGGGCATTATACTGTATCTGCATTTTACTGTATGGGGGCATTATGCTGCAAGTGGCAGCTGTGGGGCATTATACTGCATTGGGGCATTATACTGCATGTGGGCATCTGTGGGCATTATACAGCATAGGAGAATCTGTGGGCATTATACTTTATAATGCCCACATAGTTTCTCCTATGCTGTATAATGCCCGCATGCAGTATAATGCCCCCATGCAGTATAAGGCCAACACAAATGCCCCCATACTGTATGGTGCCAGCAAGAGGGCAATATACTGTTGCACTAACTACATGGGCACTGTCAATATCTACAAGGGCGCTGGAACTAGGGGCAGCTATAGGGGTATTATGCTGTATGGGGGCAGCTCTAGTGGCATTATGCTAAATGGGGGAATTTGGGCATTATACTGCATTGGGGCATCTGTGTTTGCTTTCTACTGTATGGGTGCATCTATGGGGCATTATACTGTGTGGGAGGCACTATGGGAGCATGATACTGCAAGGACTGAATTGGGTGGGATTAGGGGCGTGGCTTAAAATAAAAAAATTGGCGCTGCTTGTGCCGCATCAGTTGTCCCTCTTTGTGATACTTGAAAGTTGGGAGATATGCATGTGTATGGCCTGGTGGGCACCTAGGATTTTGTTGTCCTTCCTGTCGGTAGTGCTGTCCCATACCATCTAGTGCCCTTACTCTCCTTTTTTAACTGATTGTTCACTCTGTATACACATTCGATGTAAACATTTTATTATATTTTTGGATATTCTGTTTTGGGCATTCTTTCCCTCTGTTTTTTTGTTTTGGTCTGTTAGCAAAGGGGGTTTGCTATAGGAGAGGATACATGTCTGTCTTGGGACTTTATCGCCGAAGCAGTAATTAGAGACTGGCAGGGACCCAGAAACTGTTGAATCGGTGAGGTGTGCGTGACTTCTTTTTTTTTTTTTTTATAACATGCTCACCTGTTTTCTAAATATTTGTTTCTGGTTGGAAAACCCTTCAAGAACAACTATAAGATGTCCTTCCAAGGTGAAGTCTGTGGGTATATTTTACTCAGACAGAAGTCATCGTGGGGTGAACCCTCTCTACATATCTATTTAAACAGCCTACTGATTGGAGGACCAGTTGGTCCTTTTAGTATGTGGCTACATCTCATAGATGACTTAACCCCTTGCGTACCTTCGACGTAATAGCACGTCGCTGGCCGCTTATTCCAGCGTACCTTCGACGTACTATTACGGCGCAGGAATAAACTGTCATTATGTGAAATCACATAGTGACAGAACAGCGGCGGCAGCTGTCATTGACAGCTAACCGTCTCTGCTACCGGCCTGGGGACCAATTAGCAGTCCCCAATGCCGGCGATTGCTGTGATTGGTCAGTCTCTGAAGACTGACCAATCACAGCCGTCTGTGACGTTTTCTGCAGGAGAAAGCTCCTGTCACTTTCTCTGATCTCCTCACTTCTGTGAGATACGTGAGGAGATCAGAGAAAGCTGTGTAAAAAAACAAAACACTATTTTTATTAACCCCTTCCCGAAAATGGGCGTATAGTAACGCCCTGAGGATGAAGCGGGCACAGGAGCTGTGCTCGCTCCATCTTCATCGGATGTCGGCTGTAATATACAGCCGATATCCCACTGCAACTACAGCGATCACTGTCCTCTCCGATCGCTGTAGTTTAACCCCTTAAATGCCGCTGTCAATAGCGACAGCGGCATTTAAGTGATTGATACAGAGGGAGGGGCTCCCTCTGCACCCCATTGCCCCCCCCCCCCCCGCGAAAAATCGCGGGGTTCTGATGGTTGCAATGGCAACCAGGAAGCCTAGCAACGGCTTCCTGGTTGCCAGGTACGGGAGCCTATTAGGTCCTGCCCAAGGCAGGACATAATAGGCTCAACTGTCAGTTGTAAAGTGACAGTTACAATACACTGCACTACATCAGTACATACAGAAGTAGTGCAGTGTATTGTACAGGGGATCAGAAGATCAGATCTTCCAGTCCCCTAGTATGTGTAAAATAAAAAGTGAAAAAAAAGTTTTAGATAAATAAATAAATACAAGTTTTACGTAATAAAAACAATAATCGCCTTGTTTCCCTGATCAAGCCCTTTATAATTAGAAAAAAAAGACAAAAACTAGACATAATAGGTATCGCCGCGTTCGTATCGGCCTGACCTAAAAAAATATCATATTATTTATCCCGCACGGTGAACACCGTAAAAAAAATACCATAAAAAACAATGGCAGAATTTCCTTTTTTGGTCACGTTGTTTCCAAAAAAATGGAATAAAAAGTGATCAAAAAGTCGCGCGTAGCCAAACATGGTACCAATAAAAACGACAGTGTGTCACGCAAAAAATGTATGTACTCCGCACAGATTACATATGCCCCCACATTATAAACTGAAACACCAGTAAAACACTAAACAAAACTACTACCAAGCAAAATCTGCGCTCCAAAAGCCAAATGGCGGTTCTTCTGGGCCTGGCAATGTGCCCAAACAGCGGTTTATGACCACATATGGGGTATTACCGTACTCTGGAGAACCGCTTAACAATTTATGGGGCGTATGTCTCCAGTGGTACAAGCTGGGCCCAACGCATTGGGCACTGAAATAGCATATATGTGGAAAATGTCAATTTTATATCTGCAACATCCACTGTGCACTAATTTCTGAAAAACCTTTGGGGGTCAAAATGCTCACTACACTTCTAGATGAATTCCTTGAGGGGTGTAGTTTCCTAAATGGGGTCACTTCTCGGGAGTTTTCACTGTACTGGTACCTCAGCGCAATGCAACATGGCACCAAAAACCAATTTTGTAAAATCTCCACTCCAAAAACGAAATTGCACTTTTTCTGTTTAGACCCTTGACGTCTGTCCAAATAGCCGTTTACAACCACATATGGGGTATTTCCGTAATCAGGAGAAATTGTGTAACACATATTGGGGTGTCTTTTCTCCTGTATTCCTTGTGGAAATGAAAAATTCTGAGCTAAAGGTTATTGGAAAAAAAAAATGTTTTCATTTTCACGGACCAATTCTAATAAAATCTATAAAACACCTGAGGGCTCAAAATGCTCACTACACCTCTAATTTAATTCTTTCAGGGGTATAGTCTCCAAATTGGGATCACATCTGGGGAATTTCTACTGTACTGGTACTGGTACTTCAGGGACTCTGCAAATGTGACATGGCCCCCAGAAACCAATTCAGCAAAATCTGAGCTGCAAAATCCAAATGGTGCTCCGTCCCTTCTGAGCCCTGCCATGGGTCCAAACAGCAGTTTATTACCACATAATGGGGTATTTCCGTAATCAGGAGAAATTGCTTTACAAATGTTGAGGTGCTTTTTCTCCTTTATTCCTTATAAAAATTAGAAAATTCTGTGTTTTTTCCAAAAAAAAGTCTCTCTTCATTTTCACAGACTAATTCCAATAAATTCAGCAAAAAACCTGTGGGGTCAAAATGATAACTATACCACTAGAAAAATTCCTTGAGGGGTATAGTTTCCAAAATGGGGTCACTTTTGGGGGGATTCCACTGTTTAGGTCCCTCCAGGGCGTTGCAAACGTGACACGGCACTGAAAACCATTCCAGTAAAATCAGAGCTCCAAAATCCAAATGGGGGTCCTTCCCTTCTGAGCCCTGCTGTGGGTCCAAACAGCAGTTTATTACCACATATGGGGTATTTCCGTAATCGCGAGAAATTGCTTTACAAATGTTGGGGTGCTTTCTCTCCTTTATTTCTTGCAAAAATTAGAAATTTTTACGTTTTTCCAGAAAAAAAGTAGATTTTCATTTTCACAGACTAACTCCAGAAAATATAGCAAAATACCTGTGGGGTCAAAATGCTAACTATACCCCTAGATAAATTCCCTGAGGGGTGTAGTTTAAAAAATGGGGGTCACTTTTGGGGGGTTTCCACTGTTTTGGCACCACAAGACCTCTTCAAACCTGACATGGTGCCTAAAATATAGTCTGAAAAAAGGAGGCCCCAAAATCCAAGAGGTGCTCCTTTGCTTCTGAGGCCTGTGTTTCATTCCATTAGCGCACTAGGGCCATGTGTGGGATATTTCTAAAAACTGCAGAATCTGGGCAATAAATATTGAGTTGCGTTTCTCAGGTAAAACCTTCTGTGGTACAGAAGAAAATGTATTACATATGAATTTTGTAAAAAAAAATGAAATTTGTAAATTTCAGCTCTACTTTCCTTCAATTCCTGTAAAACGCCTAAAGGGTTGAAACACTTTCTGAATGCTGTTTTGGATACTTTGAGGGGTGCAGTTTTCAAAATGGGGTGTTTTATGGGGGTTTCTAATATATAGGGCCCTCAAAACCACTTCAGAACTGAACTGGTCCCTGAAAAAATCGCTTTTTGAAATTTTCTTAAAAATATGAGAAATTGCTGCTAAAGTTCTAAGCCTTGTGAGGTCATAGAAAAATAAAAGGATGTTCAAAAAACGATGCAAACATAAAGTAGACATATGGGAGATGTTAATTGGTAACTATTTTGTGTGGTATTACCATCTGTTTTACAAGCAGATGCATTTAAAATTGGAAAAATCATAATTTCTTCATATTTTCGCTAAATGTTGGTGTTTTTCACAAATAAGCAATGAATTTATCGACCAAATTTTTGCACTAAAGTACAATATGTCACGAGAAAACAATCTCAGAATCAATTGGATAGGTAAAAGCATTCCGGAGTTATTACCACATAAAGTGATACATGTCAGATTTGAAAAAATGGGTCTGGTCCTCAAGGCCAAAATGAGCTGGGTACTCAAGGGGTTAAAGAGGCTCTGTCATCAGATTTTCAAACCCCTATCTCCTATTGCAGGGGATCAGCGCTGCAATGTAGATAAGAGTAACGTTTTTATTTTTCAAAAACGAGCATTTTTGGCCAAGTTATGAGCATTTTTATATTTATGCAAATGAGCCTTATTTCCAACTGGGCGTGTATTGTGTTTGTAACATCTGGGCGTGTTTACTTGTTTTACTAGCTGGGCGTTGTGAATAGAAGTGTATAATGCTGACGAATCAGCATCATCCACTTCTCCGTTACCACCCAGCTTCTGGCAGTGCACAGACAACACGGCGTGTCCTCGCGAGATCACGCTGTGACGTCACTCACTTTCTCCTACAGGAACTTCATCGCGTTGGACGAGCGAGAACACGCTGTGTCTGTGCACTGCCAGAAGCTGGGTGGTAACGAAGAGAAGTGGATGATGCTGATTCGTCAGCATTATACACTTCTATTCACAACGCCCAGTTAGTAAAACAAGTAAACACACCCAGTTGTTACGAACACGATACACGCCCAGTTGTTACGAACACGATACACGCCCAGTTGTTACGAACACGATACACGCCCAGTTGTTACGAACACGATACACGCCCAGTTGTTACGAACACGATACACGCCCAGTTGTTACGAACACGATACACGCCCAGTTGTTACGAACACGATACACGCCCAGTTGTTACGAACACGATACACGCCCAGTTGTTACGAACACGATACACGCCCAGTTGTTACGAACACGATACACGCCCAGTTGTTACGAACACGATACACGCCCAGTTGTTACGAACACGATACACGCCCAGTTGTTACGAACACGATACACGCCCAGTTGTTACGAACACGATACACGCCCAGTTGTTACGAACACGATACACGCCCAGTTGTTACGAACACGATACACGCCCAGTTGTTACGAACACGATACACGCCCAGTTGTTACGAACACG
Organism: Rhinoderma darwinii; assembly: GCF_050947455.1. NCBI lineage: Eukaryota > Metazoa > Chordata > Amphibia > Anura > Rhinodermatidae > Rhinoderma > Rhinoderma darwinii. Next base: position 51,018,571 of record NC_134699.1, read on the forward strand.
ATACACGCCCAGTTGTTACGAACACGATACACGCCCAGTTGTTACGAACACGATACACGCCCAGTTGTTACGAACACGATACACGCCCAGTTGTTACGAACACGATACACGCCCAGTTGTTACGAACACGATACACGCCCAGTTGTTACGAACACGATACACGCCCAGTTGTTACGAACACGATACACGCCCAGTTGTTACGAACACGATACACGCCCAGTTGTTACGAACACGATACACGCCCAGTTGTTACGAACACGATACACGCCCAGTTGTTACGAACACGATACACGCCCAGTTGTTACAAACACGATACACGCCCAGTTGTTACAAAAGGATTAAACACGCCCAGTTGTACGTAAGAAAGGCTAATTTGCATAAATATAAAAATGGTCGTAACTTGGCCAATAATGCTCGTTTTTGAAAAAGAAACACGTTACTGTAATCTACATTGCAGCGCCGATCTGCTGCAATAGGAGATAGGGGTTTGAAAATCTGGTGACAGAGCCTCTTTAACAAGGGCTTTCTCTGGTGACAGATGCCCTTTAATAATGTTATAGTTGCAAGATGCTAAAAGAAGTCTTCCAGGGAATTACACTGAGCACTATACTAAGAATTTGCCATCCGTGTGTGGTTGGTGGGGGTCCCGCAGCCCGTTTACTGCAGTACCCAATACAGCAACACGTTAATATGGCTCCAGGTTATCCTCATTCAGTTAAATGGGGCTAGGCTGCAGTACCATATACATCTCCTCCCTCATGCATGCCGCTGTCTCTATTTCTTGTGTTCTTCTGATTGGTCGAGGCCCTAGAGGATGGATTCCCACTGATCACACATTGATGATATACCTATAGATCATCGGTTAGGGTATATTCACACATTGGTGGCCATGTCAGGCGATATCACCGCACAGTGTGTATACAAGCTTTTAGCTCAAAAACCCCCTTTTAAAATAATGTTAAATAGACCTATTGTGCATATTGTGGTGTGTGTGCATATACACTATATAGACTAAAGTATTGGCCCAGCTACAGGAGCTTCTATGACATCCCGTTCTAAATTCATAGGCATTAATATGGAGTTGGTCCGATCTTTGCAGCTAAAATACCAAGCCCCTGCCACTTTTCTGCCCTCATTTCAGTGCTCATGTGGCCTTGAGCTGATATGAGTAATGAGACCGACTGGTTGCTAGGCACTGAAGACTATGGTTGTTAGACAGTGTTTCCCTAGCAACCAGACTGGCAAATATGACCTATCATGTGAACATCTCAGAAGCTGGATTGGCACTACGCCGACAGCAGACAAGGGGGAAAGTCTCCTGGCAGCAGTCTTACCCTGTCAGTCTGTTGAGATTTTTCTAAAAATACATTTAGATAAATAACATAACAGGTGCACTTCTAATGCTTCTGCATGATGGTCCTAAATAGTAAATGTGGCCTTCTTAGGGTGCCCTATGCTGCTTCCAGTGCCCAGACGAGCTGAAAGGCAGGGGTGGTGCAGCACGATGAGGGCTCTGTACGTCAGCAGCTTTCCTCCATTCATCTTGAGAAGAACTGGTGACAGACAGGGTACCATGCAGACGCCATGTCTGTCTTATGACGTCACCGACTTTGACTTGCTGCATATAGTCCATTATGTAAAGAGAATAAATTAATGTAGCTATGCTCATCGGGACGCCAAAATATATATTTTTATATATGTGTCTTATCTGGTTTGTCGATCTGTGATGTCCACATACCTGGTTATTCAGTCTATATTGTCAAATAAGGTTCATCTGTTCATAGTCCTGGCTGGCAGTCCGTGCATACGAGGGGGTGGGGGGGGGGGACGCACCCTAGTAATATTGTATGATGCTTCCTCTTTCAAAGCGGAAGAAAATCCTGTGACATTGCTGTAGTCTGAGAAGAATGCTCCTGGGAGATGGCACATTGTGTCCTCATCTATTGCTTGTATGTTGGGTGCCATCTGATGGCTGTCGGGGCACCGGAATATTATAAAAATGTACTAGAACGTGGGCATAACAATTAGCCTTCATATCCTTTTTATATAGCAGGGTCTCATCCAAGGCTGAATAGGAGGGGAGTTCTCTGCAGGGATCTGTCCGCTCAACCCTCAGGATAAGGCCCAGTTCAGCGCTTTCTAGCGCTGATTCTGACGCGGAAACCGCGTTGGAATTAGCGCCAAGCAAATGGCCGATCCTGCATTGTTTTCAAACGGCGGCCGAGGCGTTTTTCTTTTTTTCCCAGGGCAGCTTTAAGAAAGTGCAGGAAGGTCAAAATCTGCCTGCAAAAAAACTGTGTGAACAGGGCCTAAAAGTGTGTTTTCCATGCAGAATATTGTTTTGCGTTTTCCTTGCGGCACACTGTTAATTGTCATCATTAAGGCCTCATTCACACGACAGGGTTTCCCGTCCGGGTGCCGGCCGTTCATAAATCGGCCGACACCCGGCTGCATTAGGAATAATAGACCCCTAATGGGGCTATTCACACGACCGATTTTTTTTGACGGCCGGAAAAACCGGCCGTCAAAAAATAGGACATGCTCTATTTTCGGCCGGGTACCTGACAGCCCGGCTCCCATAGAAGTCTATGGGGCCGGGTATTACACGGCCATCACCGGAATGTGTCCCGAGTGATGGCCGGGTTTTCCGTCGCTTGCGGTGTATCTCCTCTTCCTCACAGCGCAGAGTGCATGTGAGGAGGAGGAGGAGGAGTTGATGCCATTCGGACGAATGGCATCGCTGTACACTGTGTGGCAGGGCCGGGGTCTACAGCAGGTGGAAGGGAGCGCTGCGCTGGCTCCTTTCCCCTGCTTGTTTTAAAAGCGCCCTGGCCCGGCGACACCTTCCATGGCGCCGCTAGCAGCTGCTGCGGCTGCTACTACTGTAGCGACGCCACTATAGCAGAGCAGGGAGGTATCTCCCCGCTCTATGTGCTAGCCCCACTTTAGCTCCTTGAAGGAGCGGAATCACCGTGTTTTCGGGGATTCCGCTCCTGGACAGAGCGCTTGATGTCTCTGTCCATATCTGGGCAGTAACATCAGGGGAAACTCCTGAAGCGGAATCCCCGAACACATGGGGATTCCCCTTCAGGAGTTGCCGCTGATGTCACTGTCCAGATCTGCCCAGCCCGGAACGGATGCAAAACTTTATGCAAACCGGCCGGGCAAAATGGCCGATTTTACCGGCCGACACTCGGGCTCAGCCGGGACCCGGTCGTGTGAATCCCACCTAATGGTATTTGGTCAGGTCTGTCTGTGGTGCTCAAGTTGATTTTTCTTTTCTCCCCCCCCCCCCCCCCCTTAACTAAAGGGTGCCCTCTCTGAAACATGGCTGAGCACGAACCCACTTCAGAGCAACTTGCACAGATTGCGGCAGAGAACGAGGAGGATGAACATTCTGTGAACTACCGGCCTCCGGCGCAGAAAACCATTGAGGAGATCCAAGCGCTAGATCAGGATGATGAGAGTCTGCGGAAGTACAAAGAGGCTCTGTTGGGCCCTGTTCCCAGCACTGTGGGTATGTCATTGCCCTTTATATAGTAAGATCTGGGTTAGAATGTGAGCAGGGCACATCCCCATGAAGTGTGTAGGTTCCCCCTATCTCACGTGCGCTTCCTCACATCCTCTGTCTGTCTTATAATCCGTCCCTGCCCCCAGTCTAATTTCCCTGTCATACACACAATCTGTGTACAGGGCTGTATATGAAACTATAGATTATAACGTATTCTCTTTCCTTCCTATAAGATCCTACTGCTCCAAATGTCGTCGTAACCAAATTGACCTTGGTATGTGCAGATGCTCCTGGCCCCCTCCAGTTGGATCTGACAGGTAAAACTTGCTGAATTGGACACTTAAATGAGAGAACATCTATTCTAGTTCCACCAGAATGAAGGTTGTTTTTTTGGGTTTTTTTCACGCCAGGAGAACTTGAGAAGTTTAAGAAAGAATCATTCTCCCTTAAAGAAGGTGTGGAGTACAGAATCAAAATCAGCTTTCTGGTGAGAATTCTGAACTGCGGGTATGAGGATCTGGAGTTGTGAGTTTATTTTAACCTGCTTTTACATTGCCTTAACAGGTTAACAAGGAGATCGTGTCCGGACTGAAATATCAGCAGCAGACTTTCAGGAAAGGAGTTAGATGTAAGTGTCTCCTGCTCACTTCACATGACGTAGTCGGACAAATTCACGTTAGATAAGTGTTAGTTGATTCCGGTGATAATCTGTGTATGGGGGCAGCCTGATCCTTGGTTCCCCCAGAATATGAGCACCGTCAGGTCTTATACCACTCTCCCTATTGAGAAAAAAAACTGCATGCATGTTCAGGCTGGGGCTAGACATGGACTATTTTTGCAGTGACTGATTAAATCGCTGTCCATAGGAATGCCTTACACAACGTGAAAATCAGAATTGACAAGTAGCTGTGGGAGGCATGATGACCGTGCACAGATTCATCGTGTTACTTGTACAGCGTTGTCATTTGTGCTTGTATAAATGTGAGTGATTTCGGGCGTATTGTAGTAGATTTGTGAGTCCGGTTCCTAAAATGTGTAGACACCTTGCGGTAATGAAAGACTTCTTTTCTTCTAGTGGACAAGACAAACTATATGGTTGGAAGTTACGGTCCCCGTAAGGATGAATACGAATTTCTCACTCCAGTAGAGGAAGCTCCTAAGGGTTTGTTGGCCAGAGCCTGTTACAATATGAAGTCTGTTTTCACCGACGATGATAAAACCAATCACCTGTCCTGGGAGTGGAACCTGAATATCAGTAAAGAGTGGAAGAACTAGATCTGCCCAGATGTACCCCTTTGGGGTCTATAACCCCCCTCTGTCCTCCAACTCTCTGAAGGAAGCTGCTGGATTTTGTCCCAACTCCCTGCCATGTGCTGTCTCCCCACAGCTCGTCCCATGTCCCCTAAAAAATGCCAAGTGGGATTGACATTTCTGCCTTGTGTGGGCACTGTTTGCCTTGCCCTGTTCTGCCCTCCTGTGTTCTATGTATGCTGCAGGATGACTGGGAGGAGGGAGTGTACCCAGTCTGCTTGTTATCGTGCCAGCTCACAGGTGCCTGGCCTTATAATTGGCAGCCAGTTTGTGCCAGGAGTTCTTTCCAAGGGCTTCTTGCTGTTCTCTTTTCTCTAGTTTATTCCGCCTTATGATCGTTGCCTGGTCCATCATTTCTACCATTTAACACGAATATTTTTTTTCCACTTCTCGTAGCCGTGTTGCCTTAATGATTTTGCATTTGTTGCAGTAGGGGTATTGCCCAATGTTCTATTGGTTAAATGTGTGCCTCGCTTTAAAGTCGGCCTGCTGCAGTGTCATTCCAGCATTGGATGAAGTCACTTGCAAATCCTAAGCTGCTTTTATTCCACGTATTGCCGCGACGAGGTTGCTTGGAAGGCACTTATCTGTAAATCCGTTTTCACGCCAATGCAGATTTCTTTAGGACCAAACATAATATGAAACATTGTTCAATGTCAGTTCTCCATCCCTGGGCCGCAGGGTCTGGAACCCCCCACTTTATAGTATATGGGCTTGATTGTGTGATGTGCCAGTGTACTGGGTCACGCCATTACGGAGCGGCTTGTCTAGTCAGCCTGCTTCAACATACACAATGTCCATGTGACATTTAAAGCAGATCGGTGCAGACGATCCTACAGAGATGCGCCATACTAACACTAGTACTGACATATGAATGTGAAGGCTGCTTGACTTTCAGGGGAGAGTTGTAAAAGTGCTCTTCCTTTTGGATTGGCAATATGCCTTGGTTTAAAGTCCTTCTTCTTCTCATGCTCCCAGATTCACCATTCCACCCTGGGGCCTCCTGGGGTATCTGTCAGTGCAGCCTGGAGAGTCTTGGGGGTGACGGACAGAAAACTTGTGGTTTGTTTTGTTTTGTTTTTGTTTGTAACGTTTCCCCAGAGCCAGAATAGCATGATTACAATGGTCATTGCTTCCTTTTTATGATAAATAAAATGATTCCAACTGGCGACGTAATGCCTCCTATTTGCCTGTCTATATACTTCATCCTCCATGAGCTGTCTGCTCCTATATGAAGTGCATACATAAACATACTGTACACGGATGATACTACCGGGATTCTAACCAGAGGGTCATTTTGTGAAAATACCCTTCAAAATGACCTGAAAATACCAGCTGTTACCATCAGGGGGCACTGTAAAGCTACACTACCAATTAAACCCCATTTTACAGACTTTATTCTTATAGGACACTTGTAGTTTCTGCATTTTAGGAAGGAAACCTTTCACATTTTCTGCCTTTACTTTAGTGGCATAATTGATGTAGTGATCAGGTAGCTCCATATATTTGATATTACAAACTACTCACTGTTTCCTTAAGCAATGCCAGTGCTGTTGTGCTAGATGTGAGAACTATGTGATCACCGTGATGACGGACAACAAATACCTTGTGCCCTTTGCCCTCGCTTTTTCTATTCCTTATCAAAACTGCTGTCTTTTTTACGTATTTTACTGCATGGTTCTGCTGTAGTAGCGCATTACACATCATATATACACACACTTACATATGTTTGCTGCTTCAGTTTTTATAGTGGCAATTTGCATTAACTAGATTGTTATGAAGAGTAATCCGATGAATTGTAATTAATTGTAAAGTCATTCCTTGCCATGGAAATTAATTTATTCACAAAAGCTCCATTTCCATTGCATTTCAGCCCTGTTACAAAATTACCTGCTGACAATTTCAATGATCTTATCCTCGTTAACATTTCTCCTGAGCTAAGGAGAAGAGGGCTGATATCACTCTGTAATGCTGATTGAATTATTAGCGCAGACTGGTTGTTTTAAAAAGGGGGTTGGTGCTTAAAATCATGGTCTTCTTCTGTTAACCATGGTTCCCTCCAAGGAAACAGGTGCAGTCAGCGTTGCTTTGTTTTAAAAGTGCTTTACAGGCACGGACATTGCTGGTTGTAAGATTGCTCTTAAATCAACCGTTTATCGGATTATCAAGAACTTCAAGGATAGAGGTTCAATTGCTGTGAAGGATACGGGGGTGCCCAAGAAAGTCCAATAAGTGCCAGGACCGTCTTCTAAAGAGGATTCAGCTACGGGATAAGTTCTACAACCAGTGCAGAGCTTGCTCAAGAATGTCAGCAGGCAGGTGTCAGGGTATATGCACACAGAGTGTAGCAAAGGCTTTTTGGAGGCTGACCTGGTGTCAAGAAAGCCACTTCTCTCCAAGAAAAACATAAAAGGACAGACTGACGTTCTGCAGGGCGTATAGGGTATTTTGATAGCGGCCTTCAGCTCGTCTGCATTGTTGGGTCTGGTGTCTCATCTTCCTCTTGACAATAGATTCTCTATGGGGTTTAGGTCAGGCGAGTTTGCTGGCCAATCAAGCGCAGTAATACTGTGGTTATTACACCAGGTATTGGTACTTTTGGCAGTGTGGGCAGGTGCCAAGGGAAGCATGAAGTGCTCTAAAATTTCCAGGTAGATGGCTGCGTTGACTCTGGACTTGAAATAACACAGTGGACCAACCTTACTGCTCAAAGGTCCAAAGGCCTGTTTTCAGATGAAAGTAAGTTTTCACACACGCCCACAGACACACACTTGAAACGTTGCACGAGGGCGATTAAATATACTATTTTTTTCACTTTGAATTGGAATGCTGCATATATATATATATATATATATATATATCCATCCGCACCCCACACACAGATATACAGACACACACACACACACACGCGCATATATATATAACACACATATATACACGCACATATATTTAGTCAGCCAACACCTTTTCATTCACCAAGGAGGACATTGCTAGGATACTTAACGAAGCAAAAGGTGGTGTCTTTTCTAAGTGTACCTTCAGTGTCGGATGTCAAACGTAATTTGGAAATGGAATCCAAACGTCTTGTGAATGTTGAATTGCATCTTTTAACTTTGGAACAATATTATAAAAATCAAATGATCCCACGAGGCATGAGATCGCAGTCTAGACCGTCGATGTATATTCATAATGACGAGTTTCGGTCAAAATTTGAACAGCTATCCAGTAAATATGCATTGGAAGTAATTTTACTCAATATAAATTTCCTACAAAGAGACTTATCCACTTTAAAAAATAAAATACAGGAATTGGAAGATTCCCTGAAAGAATTGATCTCTGTTGAAGATTTCAATATCTACATGGAAAAATAGCATATCTCTGTCGCTAGGCTGAAAGTTGATACGGAGGAAAGAAAAAATGGTACCGAGACCAGCTAGACTATAAGACTGGACGTGTCTATGCATGGCAGAATACACAAGATTACAGTGGTCCCATGAAAAAAGATCGCAAAAGACGTGAAGCGGATCAATTTTCCAATGAGCCGACACACCATCGGGAACAGATGCCCACCACAGAGTTTTTTAGGCGACACCCATTCGCTTATGGCAGAAAAAGGACCAGGAGAGCGGGCAGAAAGAGGAACAGACCAAGGAAGAACCCGATATCCGAGGAACTCAAGAGCACGAGGAATGCACACAACAAACTGACTTATCCGCAGAAACGGTGGTAAATATCTCTTCCACTACTTTTAACATCTATACAGTTACAGGTTTTATCTAAAGGTCTGTCGTTTTTGCCCTAGCCAACAAATGGACTGGTTTGAGCTGGAGCTGGATTTGTTTCAGTTCTTCAGGAACATTAAATTGAAGGTTTGGTTCGACACATGTGACATGACTGCTAATCCTAATATTGTCAACAGCGATTTCAGCCTTGACATGTTTGGATTACGCAATAAGAGCAATTTCCAGCCACCAGGCATGGAATATCCCATTGAAACCTTTGTGACATTGATTAAAAATGATATTGAGGCTTTACGTTTTAATTGTCATGATAAAGATTTATTACATCCTAATCTTACCATGGACGAAATGCTGGCTATTAATGAATTAGTCAATAACCACGACCTCACCATTTCAAGCCCGCTGACAAGGGTGGTGCAGCCATGGTTATGGATACTACCACTTATATGGAGGAAGCATTCAAACAGCTACATGATACTAGTGTATACAGGGAATTGACCTCTGATCCTAAGATTGATTTCAGCAGGAGGATTATAGCCCTAGTGGATCAAGCTTACGATAATGGTCTCATAGATCTTGCCCTTAAGAAGTTCCTTGTCATGGAACATCCTAAAACACCTTATTTATACCTATTGCCCAAGATACACCATAGTTTGATCAAGCCCCCAGGGGGTCTAATTGTTTCGGGCAGGGGTTCTCTATTGAACAATATAGCCATCTTTGTTGATAGGACACTTCGTGATTTTGCCATCAACACTAGGTCATATATTAGGGACACCTCTGACTTCATCACTAAATTGAAACAAATGACACCACCTCGGGGAGCATTTTTAGTCTCCTTCGATGTGGTGTCCCTCTATACCTCCATTCAACACCATAGAGGCATAGAAGCGGTTAGGCATAGACTTGTTATATCTACATATAGTGCACCATGTTGTGAACTGATTAACTCTATTGGATTTGATTCTCCAAATTATTTTTCTTTTGACAACAAATTTTATTTGCAGGAGAAAGGTACGGCCATGGGCTCTAACATGGCCCCTACCTACGCTAATATTTTCGTGGACATGATTGAGGAGATGTCGATCTATGTATCCCACCATTTTGCTCATGTTTTGAGGTGGTGGCGGTACATAGATGACATCTTCCTCATCTGGAGGGATACAGCAGAATCGTTACATGATTTTCTTTCTTTTTTTGAATCCCACACCCAGATATTCAGTTCACGATGACATATTCTAACACCACTATTCAATTTTTGGATGTTTTTGTGGACATTACAGACAATGCATTTCAAACCAGTCTCTACACGAAACAGACTGATCGCAACAAGTTGCTTAGATTTGATAGTTGCCATCCTAAAAAAAATTGTACGTTCTCTTCCACACAGCCAAATGCTTAGAGCTACACGTATTGTCTATGATGGAGTCAAACTAGATCAAACATTAGATCAGATGGTGGTTAATCTTTCACAAAGAGGTTATCCCAGGAAATTATTATGTACGTGTAGGGACAAGATTGCATCATCTTCCAATGCTGGTACCTTCGCTGAAACAAAATCTTCCAAACATGAACGTATCACATTTGTTACCATATATAACGATTTAAGTGGAGAGGTGTCGAAAATTGTTAATAAACATTGGGGCATCATACAAAATGGCTACAAACATATTGGGTCATTCAAGAACAAACCTCTTATGTCATACAGACGTCCACAGAATTTACAGAACAAATTGGTTAACAACGTAGGTGGAAAAACATGTGCGACAGACCAACAAACATTCCTCAGACCTAGAAAAATGGGCAATTTCCCTTGCCGGCACTGTGTTAATTGTCGGTTTATGTACAAGGGAAACTTTTTTGAGCATCCTGTTACCCACAACCAACATAAAATCAAACAATTCTTACTTGTGATACTGGGTGGGTTATATATGTTCTTTGGTGTCCTTGTTTACTGCTTTATTAGGGTGAAACCACTTGCGACTTTAAAATCCGTTTTAACAACCATAGGCACTCCATTCGCAAAAAGAGACTCGATTTGCCAGTGGCAAAACACTTCTGTGATTTAGGGCACTCCGAGAAGGATTTGAAATTTATGATCCTTGAACACATTCCCATTCCTTACAGGAGGGGGAGATAGACACAGACTTTTACATAAATGTGAACTTAAATGGATACATTTATTGGGTTCCTTACACCCGAGGGGCCTTAATATCGAATTGAAATAATTAACACATGGCTTTTGCATTGTTGGGTGCCCATGCAAGTGTCCTCCTTTATTGAATGTTTTTATACACGCATGCATGTAATAGCATGCGGTATGTGATACATATACAAAAAAAATAATTCATATTTATTGTGACAATCTTGTTGAATAATGTATTTATATAAATTATGTTTTTCAGATAACCATTGAAACAACATCGTGACCACTCACCAGCTCTACATATACCTTGATATAATGATATGCATCCACATCTGCCCGACTAATCCTGCTAGTCCAGTAGTACACAATCAGATGTGTATATATATTTATATATATATTGTTTGACCATCTTGATGAGTTCCGTTTTTTTACCCCAAGGGGACCACTACTATCATAAATGTAGCAGTGCTCTGTCTCAGATATTAGGTCATCATAATTTAAATATCAGTCCTGGATTGCAGTCTGGCAGATTCAGATGCTAGTTGACACACCTCATTTCTACTTCCTGTATTGCTTGCTGTGTGGAACTCACTAACTGGCTTGAGTGTCAATTGTTGCTATGCAACTGCAGTCTTCATTCTCCTTTATGAGAGCATGCGCAGTAGAAGGGTGAGGACTCTAATGAGCTTGTGGATTCAACATGTGAAATGGACCTGCCTCTCCTTTCACGAAATTTACATACACCAGCCTGGATTGGTGAGTGGTCGGATGTTCTCCACCCACACACACATTGTTGTATTTTCAATTTCATGACAATCCTACAGATTTTGCATGTTTTAACCCCTTCCCTCTTTAGCCACTTTTGACCTTCCTGACCGAGCCTCATTTTTCAAATCTGACATGTGTCACTTTATGTGGTAATAACTCCGGAATGCTTTTACCTATCCAAGCGATTCTGAGATTGTTTTCTCGTGACACATTGGACTTTATGTTACTGGCAAAATTTGCTCGATATGTTCAGTATTTAATTGTGAAAAACACCAAAATTTAGCGAAAAATTGCAAAAATTAGCATTTTTCTCAACCTAAATGTATCTGCTTGTAAGACAGGCCATTATAACACACAAAATTGTTGCTAATTAACATTTCCCATATGTCTACATTAGATTGGCATCGTTTTTTGAACATCCTTTTATTTTTCTAGGACGTTACAAGGCTTTGAACTTTAGCAGCAATTTCTGACATTTTCAAGAAAATTTCAAAAGGCTATTTTTACAGGGGCCAGTTCAGTTGTGAAGTGGCTTTGAGGTCCTTATATATTAGAAACCCCCAAAAAGTCACCCCATTTTAAAAACTTCACCCCTCAAAGTATTCAAAACAGCATTTAAAAAATTTCTTAACCCTTTAGACTTTTCACAGGAATTAAAGCAAAGTAGAGGTGAAATTTACACATTCCATATTTTTTTGCAGAAATTTTCTTTATAACACAAAGTTTTACCAGAGAAACGCAACTCAATATTTATTGCCCAGGTTCTGCAGGTTTAGGAAATATCCCACATGTGGCCGTAGCGTGCTACTGGACTGTAGCACCGGCCTCAGAAGCAAAGGAGCACCTAGTGGATTTTGGGGCCTTATTTTTATTACAATATATTTTAGGCACCATGTCAGGTTTGAAGGGCTCTTGCGGTGCCAAAACAGTGGAAATTGCTCAAAAATGACCCCATTTGTGAAACTACACACCTCAAGGAAATTATCTAGAGGTGTAGTGAGCATTTTGACCGCACAGGTTTTTTACAGAAATTATTGGAATTAGGCCGTGAAAATTAATATCTACACTTTTTCAAAGAAAATGTAGGTTTAGCATTTTTTTTTTCTCATTTCCACAAGGACTAAAGGAGAAAAAGCACCACCAAATTTGTAAAGCAATTTATCCCGAGTAAAACAATACCCCACATGTGGTAATAAACGGCTGTTTGGACACACGGCAGGGCTTAGAAGGGATGGAGCACCATTTGGCTTTTGGAGTTCACATTTAGCAGGAATGGTTTGCGGAGGCCATGTCACGTTTACAAAGCCCGAGGGGACAAAACAGTGAAAACCCCACACAAGTGACCCTATTTTGGAAACCACACCCATTGAGGAAATTATCTAGGGGTATAGTGAGCGTTTTGACCCCACAGGTTATTTGCAGAAATTATTGGAAGTAGGCCCTGAAAATTAATATCTACATTTTTTCACAGAAAATGTAGGTTTAGCATTTTTTTTTTCTCATTTCCACAAGGACTAAAAGAGAAAAAGCACCGCAAAATTTGTAAAGCAATTTCTCCTGAGTAAAATAATACCCCACATGTACATGGTCATAAACAGCTGTTTGGACACACGGCGGGGCTTAGAAGTGAAAGAGCGCTGTTTGGCTTTTGGAGATCACATTTAGCAGGAATGGTTTGCGGCGGCCATGTCACATTTGCAAAGCCCCTGAGGGGACAAAACAATGAAAATACCCAAAAAGTGATTCCATTTAGGAAACTACAACCCTTGAGGAATTCATCTAGGGGTGTAGTAAGCATTTAGACCCCATAGATGTTTCATAGAATTTATTAGAATTGGGCAGTGAAAATAAAAACAATCCTTTTTCAATAAAACTTAGCTTTAGCGCAAAATTTTTCATTTTCTCAACAAATAAAGGAAAGAAAAAAAAAACCAACATTTGTAAAGCAATTTCTCCCGAGTACGGCAATACCCCATATATGGTCAAACTATTTGGGCACACGGCAGGGCTCAGAAGGGAAGGAGCGCCATTTGGAGTGCAGATTTTGCTGGATTGGTTTCTGGGCGCCTGTGGGACCAAAACAGTGGAAACCCCACAGAAGTGACCCCATTTTGGAAACTACACCCCTCAATGCATTTACCTAGGGGTGTAGTGAGCATGTTAACCCCGCAGGTGTTTTGTAGAAATTAGTGTGCACTCCAAGTTGCAGAGTGAAAATGGGATTTTTTTTCCATAGATATGTGGTGCCCAGCTTGTGCCAATATAACAAGACAGCCCTCTAATTATTATGCGGTGTTTCCTGGTTTAAGAAACACCCTACACGTGGCCCTAAACTTTTGCCTGGACATACGACGGGGCTGAGGAGTGAGAGCGTACCATGCGAAATTGAGGCCTAATTTGGCGATTTACAAAGTATTGGTTCACAGTTGCAGAGGCTCAGATGTGAAATAATAAACAAACCCCTGAGAAGTGACCCCATTTGGAAACTGCACCCCTCAAGGCATTTATTAAGGGGTGTAGTGAGTATTTCACACCACAGGTCTTTTCCATAAATGAATGCGCTGCGGATGGTGCAAATTAAAAATGTATATTTTTCCCTAGATATGCCATTTCAGTGGCAAATATGTCATGCCCAGCGTATGCCACTGGAGACACACCCCAAAAATTGTTAAAAGGGTTCTCCCGGGTATGACTATGCCATATATGTGGAAGGAAACTGCTGTTTGGGCACGCTGTAGGGTTCAGAGCGGAGGGAGCGCCATTTGGCTTTTGGAGAGCGAATATTGCTTGGTAGTAATTTTGTTTGAGTATTGCTGGTGTTTCCGTTTATAATGTGGGGGTACATGTAAGCTGGGCAGAGTACATCAGGGGCATAGTCAGGTGGTATAATAATGGGGTAAAAAAACAATAAAATTATCCATAGATGTGTGTTACGATGTGAAGCAATCCTTTCTGCACAGGCCGGTGTCGCACTGATATATGGCGTCCTTTCTTATGCCCCTTTTGGTCCACACTTCGCACCTTTGCGGTTTGGGGAATTTTGCTGGGAAAGTGTTGTCCTGGTATAATACGGGCACCGTCGCTTCCAGCGGATATGTTTGCAGCGGATATGTTTGGGCCCTCCCTTTCCTGGTTCCCTAATTTTTGGTCCTTGATAAATCGCCTCTTCAAACAACTGCATATTTTTTATTTCCTGACTTATTGGAGCCATAACTAATTTTATTTTTTCATAGACGTAGTTGTATGAGGGCTTTTTTTTGCGGGACGAGCTGTAGTTATTATTGGTACCATTTTGGGGTACATGCGACTTTTTGATCACCTTTTACCTTATTTTTTGGGAGGCCAGGTAAACAAAAAAACGCAATTCTGGCATACTTTTATTTAGGTTTTTTTATACAGCGTTCACCAAGCGTTATAAATTACATGTTAACTTTATTCTGCGGGTCAGTACGTTTCCGGCGATACCTATTTTATAGGACTTTTTTATGTTTTGCAACTTTTTGCACAATAAAACGACTTTTGTAAAAATGTATTTTTTCTGTCGCCAAGTTGTGAGAACCATAACTTTTTTTAAAATTTTGTCCGCAGCTCTGAGGGCTTGTTTTTTGTGAGACGAGCTATAGTTTTTTATAGGTACCATTTTTGGATACGTGCGACTTTTTGATAATTTTTTATTCCAATATTTATAGGTCAAAGTGACCAAAAAACAGAAACTCTGGTATAGTTTTTTACGTTTATTTTTTTTTATGCGGTTCACCGCGTGCAATAAATAATATAATATTTTGATACCTCAGGTCGTTACGGTCGTGGCGATACCAAATACGTATGGTTTATTATTTTTTTTCAATAATAAAAGGACTTGATAGAACGCAATCCCCCTTTTACTCTTTTATTACTTGCAACTTTTATTTTTTTCAAACTTTTAGTTTTTTACACTTTTTCTCAAGTCCCACTAGGGGACTTGAAGGTCCAGCTGTCAGATTTATTTTTTTCTAATACATTGCACTACCTACATAGTGCAATGTACAATGTATTAGATCTGTCAGTTATTAACTGACAGCAAGCCGATTAGGCTTCGCCTCCTGGCGGGGCCTAATCGGCTTCCGTAATGGCAGAGCAGGAGACAATTGTGTCTCCTGTTGCCATAGCAGCAGTCGCCAGTCCCGATTGCCTGTCAGGACTGGCGATCTGCTAGTAACCGCTACGATGCAGCAATCTTTCGATTGCTGCATCGAAGGGGTTAATGGCAGGGATCGGAGTTAGCTCCGGTTCCTGCCGTTACAGGTGGATGTCAGCTGTAACATACAGCTGACTTCCACCGCTGAGGACGCCGGATCAGCTCCTGACCCGGCGCCATCTTGCCGGCGGCTACGGAAGCCGATCAGGCTCCGCCGCCGGGTGGATCTTGACCGGTTTCCGTGCTAGGCAGACCGGGAGGCCAGTATTAGGCCTCCGGTTGCCATTGCAGCCACCGGAACCCCTGCAATTTCATTGCTGGGGTTCCGATGAGCTGCAAACGCCTTAAGTGCAGCGATCGCGTTTGACGGCTGAACTTAAGGGGTTAATGGCGGGGATTGAAGCTAATTTCGGTCCCCGCCATTACAGTCGGATGTCAGCTGTAAGATACAGCGGAGATCCGATGATGATGGCACCGGCTCAGCTTCTGAGCCGGTGTCAAACATTTGGCGTATGGGTACGGCAAAATGCGGGAAGTCAATGCTTTCCATGGCGTACCCATACGGCAAATGTCGGGAAGGGGTTAAAAGTGTCGGATTTTAATATATATCAGTATGGTTTTGTTATACACGGTCTTCATGTTTACTCATTATGTTAATGAGACACACAATATATATGGTTCACACATTGCTTGTATCACTATGCTTGATAAAGGTCCTATAGCAGGACGGAAACGTTGCAGCTTGTGCTGGCTTAATAAACCACCGTTTTTTTCACTAACACGGAGTGCTGTGGGACTTTCTTCACTATTGATCTATATCCCCTGGATCGGGATTACCTGCTTGCACCTGAGACCATCTTGGAATTGCATTGTGAGTGCTGCTGCTTTTCCATTGTGTGTATGTATGTATGTGTGTGTATATATATATATATATATATATATATATATATATATATATATATATACACACATGTACATATATATATATATATATATATATATATACACGTACGTACGTGCACCCACATGCGCGCGCACTTACGCACGCACACATATACGTGTGTGTGTGTGTGTGTATATATATATATGTATATACACACACACATTGACACACACATATTCTCATACACACACAGACACACATATCTGCGTTTTTGTACCTCGCTCATCTCCTGGTTTGACTCGGCTCGTTCACCTCGCTTGTTGCTCACGGTGTTCCCGTGGGCAATTTCCCTGGCTTCTTTGTACTCTTGTCTGTTTGTCTGTCGTGCACCTATTGAGTGTAGGGACTGTCGCCCAGTTGTACCCCGTCGCCTAGGGCGGGTCATGGCAAGTAAGCAGGGACTGAGTGGCGGGTAGATTAGGGCTCACTTGTCTGTTTCCCTACCCCGACATTACATCTACTTTATTTATATTGAGGTTCCTTCACCCCTTAAAGAAGCGCTCCTGTGGAGACATGATGTCTCCTTCTGCCATTCTTTAACAAGAAATATTGATTTTAAAAAAAGCCAGTTAGTCCTGTGAATATCTCTCAGCTGCCGGCGAAAAAGCGTTTAACTAATAAGGTGCTAGTGGCATTTACTGTAGTGTCTGAACACATAAGCTGCAGGACGACGGCTCCACCAGATCACATTTTTCACCTCATAAAAAAAATTAAAATTTGTCTTTCAACAGAAGTCACTCATGAGAGCGCTGTGACTGGGGGGCTTAGGGCTAAAGTGCGGAGTTCAGGAACACCATAGTGTTAGCCCATGTACCTGGGTTTGCTGCATGCAACTTGTGTGGTACATGGCGGTCTCCTTATTTATATGAGTGAGCTGCTTGTGTTTAAAGGTGACAACGGTTTCCCGACAATTTTGAGAAAAAAAAGCAGCTAGCACTCAACAGGGCAATGCATTTCTCTTTTATATTAACGCCTTGCCTTGCCTTGCGAACCTGCACTGGTGAAGGGCTTTCTAGGAGGAGATCCTGGGGATAGAACTTGCATGTGCCTGACTACTCTAAGGCAGGATTCACACGAACGGGTCGCGCCCGAGTGCCGGCCGGTAAAATCGGCCATTCTGCCCGGCCGGTTTGCATAAAGTTTTGCATCCGGGCCGGGCAGATCCGGACAGTGACATCAGCGGCAACTCCTGAAGGGGAATCCCCATGTGTTCGCGGATTCCGCTTCAGGAGTTTCCCCTGATGTCACTGCCCAGATATGGACAGAGACATCAAGCGCTCTGTACAGGAGCGGAATCCCCGAAAACACGGGGATTCAGCTCCTTCAAGGAGCTAAAGTGGGGCTAGCACATAGCAGAGCGGGGAGATACCTCCCCGCTCTGCTATAGTGGCGTCGCTGCAGTAGTAGCAGCCGCAGCAGCTGCTGCTACTAGCGGTGCCATCGACGGTGTCGCCGGGCCAGGAAAACAAGCAGGGGACGGGAGCCAGCGCAGCGCTCCCTTCCACCTGCTGTACACCCCGGCCCTGCCACACCGTGTACAGCGATGCCATTCGTCAGAATAGCATCAACTCCTCCTCACATGCACTCTGATGGCATTCCTCACATTCCGGTGATGGCCGTGTAATACCCGGCCCCATAGACTTCTATGGGGGCCGGGTACCCGGGCGAAGATAGAGCATGTCCTATTTTTTTGACGGACGGATTTCCCGGCCGTCAAAAAATCGGTCGTGTGAATAGCCCCATTAGGGGTCTATTATTCCTAATGCAGCAGGGTGCCGGCCGATTTATGAAACCCTGCCGTGTGAATGAGGCCTAATTAATCAGCAGAAAACTTTACCAGTGTACTACCTCTGCTTTCGAGAGCCAGCTCCAAATTCTTCCAAAGATTACATGTTCTTATTCCTGCTGGAAGTGATGTTTACATTTAGTCTTATGGAGACAATAAGAGGCCAAACTGAGCACAATCCGTGTGATGTCTAAACAGTGTCTTCCGTGTTCAAATCCTGATGTGTGGCCTTGTCTAAAAGGGAACTCTGCTGGGTGGCGTGTATAGTGGTGCGGAGGCCACGCAGTGGCATTGTTGCTGCTTTATACTCATCACTCAAACAGGTATCATAATCCATCACTCAATAGGTGGCACTTTGGGAAAGGGGGGAGCTGCCCAAGGTCACCAGGAGGACAACATGGGGGTTAGTACCCACATTGTATAGAAGCAATTCTTGCGCTCAACTCAGATCACGTAAGCTGTGAGCTAGCTGCACAGCAGCTCCATGGAAACATATTTTTCACCTCTTTAACCCCTTTAGGACGCAGCCTGTTTTGGCCTTGTGGCACAGCTGATTTTTTTCAAATCTGACGTGTTACTTTATTTGGTAGTAACTTGGGAATGCTTTTACCTATCCAAGCGAATCTGAGCTTGTGTTCTCGTGACATACTGTACTTTTTTTAGTGGAAAAATTTTGTCAAATTCAATATTTGTGAAAAACACAAATTGAGAGAGAATTTGAAAAAATGTGCATATTTCTAAATGTAAATGTATCTGCTTGTAAAACAGATAGTAATACCACACAAAATAGTCACTAGTTACTATTTCCCATATGTCTACTTTGTATTTGCATAATTTTTTTTGAACATCCTTTTTTTTTCTAGGACGTTACAAGGCTTAGGCTGGGTTCACACGACCTATTTTCAGACGTAAACGAAGCGTATTATGCCTCGATTTACGCCTGAAAATACGGCTACAATACGTCGGCAAACATCTGCCCATTCATTTGAATGGGTTTGCCGACGAACTGTGCCGATGACAAGTAATTTACGCGTTGTCGTTTGACAGCTGTCAAACGACGATGCGTAAAATGACTGCCTCGTCAAAAAAGTGCAGGACACTTCTTTGAAACGTAATTTGAGCCGTTTTTCATTGAAGTCAATGAACAGCTCAAGATTACGGCCATCAAAGACGCCTCGCATAATGCGAGGAGGAGCTTTTACGTCTGAAACGACGCAGCTGTTTTCTCCTGAAAACAGTCTGTCTTTTCAGACGTAAAAGGAAGCTAGCCTGTGCACATACCCTTATAACTTTAGCAGCGATTTCTCACATTTTCAAGAAAATGTCAAAAGGCTATTTTTACAGGGACCAGTTTAGTTGTGAAGTGGTTTTGAGGGCCTTATATATTAGAATCGCCGAATAAATCACCCCATTTTAAAAACTGCACCCCTCAAAGTATTCAAAACAGCATTCAGAAAGTTTCTTAACCCTTTAGGCGTTTCACAGGAAATAAAGCAAAGTAGAGGGGAAATGTACAAATCTCCTTTTTGTTTTTTTTTTTTCCCGAAATTCATTTGTAATGAAAAAATTGTGTAACACAGAAGGTTTTACCAGAGAAAGGCAACTCAATATTTATGTCGGGTTTGAAGAGGTCTTGTGGTACCAAAACAGTGGAAACTCCCCAAAAGTGACCCCATTTTGGAAGCTAGACACAGGTATTTTGCTATATTTATTGGAGTTAGTCTGTGAAAATCTACTTTTTTTTCTGAAAAAACATTAGAAATTTGTAAAGCATCTTCTCCCGATTACGGAAATACAATATGTTGTAATAAACTGATCTTTGGACACACAGCAGGGCTCAGAAGGGAGGGAGCGCCATTTGGATTTTGGAGCGCAGATTTTGCTGGATTGTTTTTTAGTGCCATGTCGTCCTGGAGGGAACAAAACAGTGGAAACATCCCAAAAGTGACCCCATTTGGGAAACTACATCCCTCAAGGAATTTTTCTAGGGGTATAGTAAGCATTTATACCAGTTTTTTTGCAGAATTTAGTAGAATTAGGCCGTGAAAATGAATATAAACATTTTTGTCCACTAAAATGTTGCATTTTTTCATTTTCACAAGGGATAAAGGAGAAAATGTCGCCCTAAATTTGTAACGCAATCTCCCGAGTACGACAATACCACACGTAGTGGTAATTATTATTTTTTTTTATTGAAATTAATTAACCTTTGCAGGACTGATCCTTTTTTGCTTTTCCATTTTAGTTTTTCACTCCCCGCCTTCCAAACGCCATAACTTTCTTTATTTTTCCATGAATTGAGCGGTGTGAGGGCTTATTTTTGTCAGGATGAGCTGTATTTTTTATTGGTACCATTTTTTGGTACATACAACTTTTTGATCACTTTTTATTACATTTTATTTAGAACTTTGGTGACCAAAAAACAGTGATTTTGGCATTTTAAATTCTTTATTTCTTACGGAGTTCATAATGCGCTATAAATGACAATTTCACTTTATTCTGCGGGTCCATACGATTACGGCGATACCATATGTATACAGTTTTTTTATGTTTTGGAGCAATAAAATCACTTATTTATAAAATAATTTCTTTTCTGTGTCACCATATTCTGAGAGCCGTAACTTTTTTTATTTTTCAGTCAAAAAAGCTGTGGGAGGTCTTGTTTTTTTACAGAACGGGTTGTAGTTTTTATTGGTACTATTTTTGGGTACATGCGACTTTTTGATCACTTTTTATTCTATATCTTGGGAGGGGGGTGACCAAAAAATAGTGATTCTGGCATTGTTTTTAGTTTTGTTTTTTTTGCGGCGTTCACCGTGCGGTAAAAATAACATTAAAGTTTTATAGATTGGGTCATTACGAACGTGGGGATACCAAATGTGTACTATTTTTTTTTAACGTTTTCATTTTTTCCCCTATAATAAGAGACTTATTATAGGAAAAAAAAATCTTATTTTTACACTTTTGTAAAACATTTTTATTAACTTTTTTCTTTACTTTTTACACTTTCTTTTTTTACCTGCAGCTCTGATCGCTGCTAGAATACATTACACTACCTAGGTAGTGTAATGTATTCCAACTGTCAGTGTCACAGTCACTCTGACAGTTAGGCTGGGTTCACAAGACCTATTTTCAGACGTAAACGAGGCGTATTATGCCTCGTTTTACGTCTGAAAATAGGGCTACAATACGTCGGCAAACATCTGCCCATTCATTTGAATGGGTTTGCCGACGTACTGTGCAGACAACCTGTCATTTACGCGTCGTCGTTTGACAGCTGTCAAACGACGACCCGTAAAAATACAGCCTCATCAAAAGAAGTGCAGGACACTTCTTTGGACGTTTTTGGAGCCGTTTTCTCATAGACTCCAATGAAAACAGCTCCAAAAACGGACGTAAAAAACGCTGCGAAAAACGTGAGTTGCTCAATAAGGGTATGTTCACACGGCGGGGGTCCGTAACGGCTGAAATTACGGGGATGTTTCAGCCTGAAAACATCCCCGTAATTTCAGCCGTACCGGCATGTGCAGGCGCTTGAACGCCGCGTCAATTACGGCCGTAATTAGCGCTGCTATTCATTGGAGTCAATGAATAGCGGCTCCAATTACGGCCAAAGAAGTGACAGGTCACTTCTTCTACGCGGGCGTCAATTTACGCGCCGTCATTTGACAGCGGCGCGTAAATATACGCCTCGTGTGAACAGACAAACGTCTGCCCATTGCTTTCAATGGGCAGATGTTTGTCAGCGCTATTGAGGCGCTTTTTTCAGACGTAATTCGGGGCAAAAACGCCCGAATTACGTCCGTAAATAGGACGTGTGAACATACCCTAAACGTCTGAAAATCAGGGGCTGTTTGCCCTTGAAAACAGCTCCGTATTTTCAGACGTTTTTGGTCACTATGTGTGCACATACCCTAAGAGTGACAACAATTTTGGAAAGTGGCTAACGCTCAACAGGGCAATGCATTTCTATTTTAAAAGAACGACACCATAAACAATTATCATCAGCACGAAGTCTTTTTTCAGTGGAAGATGGTCTAACAGATGAGGCAGACAATTCTCAAGTAGATGTTTCAGCATTACTTAAACAATATAATGAGAAAATGTATCGTTACCTAAACAACACATAAACTCTCATTTCTCTGCCCATATATAACAAACTATGCAGAACATGTTACTCGGTATAAAATTGGTTAGGTTCTCCCATAAAGTATGAGACAATTAATGCACAAAGTAATTAAAACTAATGAAACATCCCATGAGCCACTAAAAGAATGACAACTATCATCTTGACAAATGATTAAGAATGTCGCTTACACTACCAATAAAATTTGGACAAAATGGGATACAATGTGTATCTTATTTAAAGGGAATGTGTTGCCAGAAAAACATGTTTTTTTTTTATAAATTAAACATTTAGTGTGTGGGTGGTTAAACATTGTTCAAATTTTTTTTATTTTTTTGCACGAGTCCAGGAAATATTATAAATTATTTCTAATTTATAATACTACCCATTTTTGGTCACTAGATGGAGCTGTTCCCAAAATTGCAGCATTGCAACATTGGGTTAAAAGCCCTCGCTCTAGTGAGCTCTCAGCATCCCCCCCTCCTTTATCCTGGCTAGTGCCGGGATAAACGAGGGGTTTGAACGGTGTAACCTCCTACACTGTGTGTCGCCATTTTTTGAGCTAACACACAGCGTAGTAGGTTTACATACAGTAGTAAACACACACAAACACGAACATACATTGAAATCTCTTACCTGCTCCTGCCGCCGCGGCTCCCTCCGGCCCGTCCGCTCCGTTTGCTGCCGCTGGTGCAAGTGCAGAAATCCGGAAGCCGCGACCGGAAGTAGTAATATTACTGTCCGGCCGCGACTTCCGGTCCACAGGAAAATGGCGCCGGACGGCGCCAATTTCGAATAGGACTGTGTGGGAGCGGCGCATGCGCAGTTCCCACACAGACGCCGTACACTGCAGTCAATGGGACGGGAGCCGTTCGCAGTCCCTATGGGACTGTGGCTGCCGTATTCCATGTCTGTATGTGTCGTTAATCGACACACACAGAAATGGAACAAAAAATGGCAGCCCCCATAGGGAAGAAAAAGTGTAAAAATAAGAAAAAGTAAAACACAAACACACAAATAAATATAAAAGTTTTTAATAAAGCACTAACATCTTTAACATATAAAAAAATAATTTCTGATGACACTGTTCCTTTAAAGAACTGATCCCTTATATTGACATCTGCAGTGTCTCTGCATATAAATATATGTACAACTCTCCCTTATAAATATTATGCAAAAATTATAATAATAAAGAGATAAAAATTAAATAAAGTAAAAATAAATAAATATATAAAAAATAAATAAAGATCCCAAAAATTAGATATAAAACCAATAAAAAACATAAATAATTATTTGTATAAATTTGGAGAGCATATAAAAAGGAGAGAAGTATATATCTATGAAACATAAAATTAACAAAACACCAAAAGCAAATTAATCGATATCCTTAGACCCATTTAATTAATAGCAAATAAATTGGATATACCTAATGTTGAAACTACAATATGAGAAAGGCATAATTTATAAATTATGGACTGCTTCTGTAAAACACACTCATGCATAGAATACAAATTGATGCAAAAGTCCTTTGCTGATGTAACAAATTTCACACTCTTGTATTCTCTGAGAGATACGTAATAATAAGTTACCCCCCCTGAAATCAATGCCAGTCAACATCTGGCCTATAAGAAGCACCAGAAACAAAATGCTCCCGCCCCCAGAAGAAGCTGACTTCGCTCAGCGAAACGTACGTCGGGACAATACCGACCAGTTATCAGGGAAAGGAACACACAGGGAGAGACTAGGGCAATACAATATTAAAATACCCGACTACTGGGCTCAAATCTGGACAGAGAGAGTGAGCGGCGATTACTGTTTGCTTAAGCCACGCGGTCGAGTGCCGATGACGTCACGGCACACGAGGCTGACACTTTGAGATTTATGTTCGGAATACTGCGGGCACAATACAGCTTGTGCTCGCGATCCCTCCGTTCGGTGGTGTGTGCCTGCGAACTGGTAGCTGTTCCTGCCTAAGCACAGTGACCGCTACAATCCCGGTCTCACTGCTCAACTGACAGGTCCTGCAGCGATGATGCTGGGATTTTAAACACACAAAGTTCGGACACACACAACTACCTCTCCTGGTATACTGACATTGAATCTGCTTCTGCAGTGTTAAAAGCTATTAAGGATCGTGATTTACACGGCAATAGACCAGGAGACTTACTCTCTCCAGGTGTATCAGCTGACTGCTTAATACTGGCTGCAGTTGCAGTATTATGTTGTGTAAATCATGAACTAAGTCACAGTTATAATATTAAGCCCAGCACTCCCTTCTTTTTCCCATTGACCAAAATTGTCAAAGGGATTTGAACAAAGTAAATAATACTTGCTATACATAAAGCAATAATAAGCACAAAAAATAATAACATTTAAAAATACCATAAAA
This sequence comes from Rhinoderma darwinii, assembly GCF_050947455.1. Classification (NCBI taxonomy): domain Eukaryota; kingdom Metazoa; phylum Chordata; class Amphibia; order Anura; family Rhinodermatidae; genus Rhinoderma; species Rhinoderma darwinii. The sequence goes on from NC_134699.1 coordinate 51,043,468, forward strand.
AACAAAATAAAATAAATTCAAATAGTGATTGTGCAATCAAGGAAAAGGGGACTTTGCACAATTAAATCCTTTCCCTACAACAGTCGGTATCAATAACAAAATAATTGAAGGCGACTTTGACCAGTCCTGCTCTATTTCCCTCTCTTCCCATACCCACAACATTTATATTTTAAAAGGATGCCTCATCTTGTGAACCTGCACTTGCAAAGGGTCTTCAAGGAGGAGATCCCAGGGATCAAGCCCACATATTCCTCACTCTGAATTTATTAGCAGAGAACTTTACCAGTGCACTACTTCTGGTGTCAAGAGCCAGCTGCAAATTCTTCCAAAGATGACGATTACATTTGGTCTTCTGGGAACAATAAGAAAACCCAGAGATCAACCTGGTCTGGTGCTTAACCCCTTCCCGCTCCTTGACGTACTATTACGTCATGGCAGCTGTATCGTTCGCGCTCCATGCCGTAATAGTACGTCTCAGGAGTAACGGCCGTTTCGGCCGTCCTCCCGACACATACAGGAGCTGTGACGCTGCTGTCTTGTTCAGCAGCTGTCACAGCTCCTACAGCGGGGACCGATCGCTGTGTCCCCGCTGATTAACCCCTTAAAAGCCGCGTTCTATAGAGATCGCGGCTTTTTAGGGGTTAAGCTGCCATCGCCGGCCTGCTACGCGACAGCGGCCGGCGATGGTGACTATGGCAACCGGACACCAAACAATGGCGTCCGGCTATGCCATAGACAGAAGCCTAGTGGGTCCTGACAACGTCAGAACCCACTATGCTTGCTGTCAGTGAGTAGCTGACAGTTCTAATACACTGCACTACGCATGTAGTGCAGTGTATTAGAATAGCGATCAGGGCCTCCTGCCCTCATGTCCCCTAGTGGGACAAAGTAATAAAGTAAAAAAAAAGTTAAAAAAAGATGTGTAAAAATAAGAAAATAAAAGTTTTAAAAGTAATAAAAGTAAAAGTCCCACTTTTTCCCTTATCAGTCATTTATTATTAATAAAAATATATAAACAAACAAATAAACTATACATAATTGGTATCGCCGCGTCCGTAACGGCCTGAACTACAAAATTATTTTGTTATTTATCCCGCACGGTGAACGCCGTAAAAAAAAATATTAATAAACCGTACCACAATCACAATTGTTTGGTCACTTCACCTCCCAAAAAATGGAATAAAAAGAGATCAAAAAGTCGCATGTACCTAAAAATGGTACTGATGGAAAATACAGTTCGTTACGCAAAAAATAAGTCCTCGCACGGCTTTATTGATTGAAAAATAAAAACGTTCTGGCTCTTAGAATAAGGTAACACCAAAAGTGAATGATTGTTTACAAAACGTATTTTATTGTGCAAACGCCATAAGACATAAAAAAAAACTATAAACATCTGGTATCGCCGTAATCGTATCGCCCCGCAGAATAAAGTGAATATATCATTTATAGCGCACGGTGAACGCTGTAAAAAAAAAAGTATACAAAAACAATAGTAGAATTGCTGTTTATTAGTCACCACGCCACCTAAAAATGGAATAAAAACTGATCAAGAAGCCGCATGCACCCCATGAAAACTACAATGGATTCCTCAAGGGGTCTAGTTTCCAAATTGGGGTCACTTTTGGGGGGTTTCCAATGTTTTGGCACCACAAGACCTCTTCAAACCGGACATGGTGCCTAATAAAAAAGAGGGCTCAAAATCCGCTAGGTGCTCCTTTGCTTCGGAGGCCGGTGCTTCAGTCCATTACCGCCCGAGGGCAACATGTGGGATATTTCTCTAAACTGCAGAATCTGGGCAATAAGTATTGAGTTGCGTTTCTCTGATAAATCCTTTTGTGTTATAAAAAAAATGGTATAAAAAGAGTAAATTTCACCTCTACTTTGCTCTAAATTTCTGTGAAACACCTAAAGGGTTCATAAACTTTCTACATGCTGTTGTGAATACTTTGAGGGGTCTAGTTTCTAAAATGGGGTGTTTGATAGGGGTTTCTAATATATGGGCCCCTCAAAGCAACTTCAGAAATGAACTGGAACCTAAAAAAATAAATAAATGAGGCAATACTTCGCTTCTTGCATTATACTGATAATGAGCAGTGCCCACCCCGAGATGACCCCAGTTTTGACCGTTTGTATAAACGGAGACCCCTATTAGACCGTTCCAGTGCCCGGTTTTCCCAAGCATACACCCCCGAGAAGTGTTTTTCTATTGATGAGTCCCTGGTACATTTTAAAGGGAGGGTTCAATTCCGCCAGTACCTGCCAGGTAAGAGGGCAAGGTATGGCGTGAAGATGTATAAGCTGTGCGAGAGTGCATCAGGGTATACCTACAGGTTTAGGATATATGAAGGAAAGGCCACCCCCAAACCAGACTGCATCCTGGACTACAATAGGTACATGGGAGGGATGGACTTGTCAAATCAAGTCCTGAAGCCCTACAGCGCCATGCGGTGTGGTATAAGAAGCTGGCCGGGCACATCATACAGATGGCTTTGTACAATTCGTATGTGCTACGTCGATGTGCAGGCCAGAGGGGAACTTTCCTGGAATTTCAAGATCTAATCTTTAGGGACCAGGAAGGGGGGGCACCCAGTACTTCTGGAAGCGAGGCCACACGCATCGTACCAGGGCAACACTTTCCAGGAGAAGTTCCCCAAACCGGTGGAAAGGGAAAGAGTCAAAAGAGGTGCAGAGTCTGCTATAAGAGGGGGATAAGGAAGAACACAATATACCAATGTGACACGTGTCCCGAAAAACCAGGGCTCTGTATAAAAGATTGTTTTAAAATGTATCATACATCCCTTGATTTTTAATTTACCCTGATGCACTCCGCACAGCTTACCGCCCTCATCTTTCCCTTCTGAGCCCTGCCGTATGCCCAGGCAGCTGATAACAGCCACATGTAGGGTATTGTCGTACCCAGGAGAACCCACATTACAATTTAAGGGGTGTATATCTCCGGTGGCGCATGCTGGGCACACTATATTGGACACTGAAATGGCATATACATATATAAAATTGCAAATCTCACTCTGCACCATCTGCTGCGCATTATCTTTTACACAGTACCTGTGGGGTCAAAATGCTCACTACACCTCTAGATGAATGTCTTAAGGGTGTAGTTTTTAAAATGGGGTCACTTCTCGGGGGTTTCAACTGTACTGGTACCTCAGGGGCTTCTGCATACATGACTTAGCACCAGAAAAGCTCCAGTAGGCCAAATGGTGGTCCTTTTCTTCTGAGCCCTCCCATGGGCCCAAACGGCAGTTTATCACCACAAATGGGGTATTGCCGCACTAAGGACAAATTGGGCAACAAAATGGGGTATGTTGTTCCCTGTGAAAATAAGAAATTTTGATCAAAAATGACATCTTATTGGAAAAAATATAATTTTTTTCATTTCACAGCCCAATTCAAATAGGTGCTGTGAAAAACCTGTGCGGTCAAAATGATAACAAAAACCATAAATGAATTCCTTGAGGGGTGTAGTTTCCAAAATGGGGTCACTTCTGGTGGGTTTCCATTGCTTTGATACCTCTGGGGCTCTGCAAATGCGACATGGCACCCGAAAACCAATCCAGCAAAATCTGGACTCCAACAAACACATAGCGCTCCTTTCCTTCTGAGCCCTCCCATGGGCCCAAACGGCAGTTTATCACCACAAATGGGGTATTGCCGCACTAAGGACAAATTGGGCAACAAAATGGGGTATGTTGTTCCCTGTGAAAATAAGAAAATTTGATCAAAAATGACATTTTATTGGAAAAAATACCATTTTTTTCATTTCACAGCCCAATTCAAATAGGTGCTGTGAAAAAACTGTGCGGTCAAAATGATAACAAAAACCATAAATGAATTCCTTGAGGGGTGTAATTTCCAAAATGGGGTCACTTCTGGTGGGTTTCCATTGTTTTGATACCTCAACGCCTCTTCAAACCTGGCATGCTGCCTAAAATATATTCTAATAAAAAAGAGGCCTCAAAATGCACTAGGTGCTTCTTTGCTTCTAGGGCTTGTGTTTTAGTCCACGAGCGCACTAGAGCCACATGTGGGACATTTCTAAAAACTGCAGAATCTGGACAATACATATTTAGTAGTGTTTCTCTGGTAAAACCTTCTCTGTTACTAAAAAAAAATTGAATAAAATTGAAATTCAGCAGAAAAAATGAAATTTGCAAATTTCATTTCCACATTGCTTTAATTCCTGTGAAATGCCTGAAGGGTTAAAAAACTTTCTATATGCTGTTTTGAATACTTTGAGGGGTCTAGTTTTTAAAATGGGGTGTTTTATGGGGGTTTCTAATACATAGGCCCCTCAAATCCACTTCAGAACTGAACTGGCACCTTCAAAAAAAGGCTTTTGAAATTTTCTTAAGAATATGAGAAATTGCTGTTTATGTTCTAAACCTTGTAACGTCCAAGAAAAATAAAATAATGTTCAAAAAACGATGCCAATCTAAAGTAGACATATGGGAAATGTGAACGAGTAACTATTTTGGGTGGTATAACCGTCTGTTTTTCAAGCAGATGCATTTAAATTCTGAAAAATGCTATTTTTTGTAAATTTTCTCTAAATTTTGCAATTTTTCACAAATAAAGACTGAATATATCGACCAAATTTTACCACGAACATGAAGCCCAAAGTGTCACGAGAAAACAATCTCAGAATCGCTTGGATAGGTTTAAGCATTCCGACGTTATTACCACATAAAGTGAAATATGTCAGATTTGAAAAATGGGCTCTGAGCCTTAAGGCCCAAACTAGGCTGCGTCCTTAAGGGGTTAAAGGACCAGTGTCACGAAAAAAAATAATTTTATATCAATTTGCTTTTAGTGTTTTATTAAAAAATGTTTTATTTATTTGTGTGTTTGTGTTTTACTTTTTTTTATTTTTTAACTTTTTCTTGTCTGGGGGCTGCAATTTTTTTTTCCATCTCTGTATGTGTCGATTAACGACACATACAGACATGGAATACAGAACATACAGCCCCATAGTGAATGCGAACAGGGCCCGTTCCATCCACTATGCTGTACGCTGTCTGTGTGGGAACAGCGCATGCGCCGCTCCCACACAGTCCAAATTGAAGGTCTTCGGCCGAGCGACGTCCGGCGCCATTTTCTTGTGGACCGGAAGCCGCGGCCGGACAGTAAGATTACTACTTTGAGTTATTATAGTGCAAAATGTATTCCTATAGGTAACAAGTATAAACGACTCAAATTAAACCCCACATGGCTTACACCTTCTGTGAAAGGGGCAATACATGACAAAAAAAAGGTCATTTAAAAAATACAAATCTGAGGGTACATCTGCAGCCTTTGTAAAATATAAAGAGCTTAATAAAATCTGTAAAATATTAATAAAATTAGCAAAAATACAAAATTAAAGGCAGGTGGCCAAGGATAGTAAAACAAATCCCCAAAAATTCTTCAAGTATATAAATGCTAAAAAGCCAAGGTCTGAACATGTAGGACCCCTAGATAGTGGTAATGGGGAGTTGGTCACAGGGGATCAAGAGAAGGCAGAGTTACTAAATGGGTTCTTTAGCTCTGTATATACAACAGAAGAAAGAGCAGCTGATGTAGCCGGTGCCAGTGCTGTTAATATATCAGTTGATATACTGAATTGGATGAATGTAGATATGGTCCAAGCTAAATTAAATAAAATAAAAGTGCAGAAGGCCCCGGGACCAGATGGGTTACACCCTAGAATTCTTAAAGAGCTTAGTTCAGTTATTTCTGTCCCCCTTTTCATAATATTTAGAGATTCTCTAGTGACTGGTATAGTGCCAAGGGACTGGCGCAGCGCAAATGTGGTGCCTATTTTCAAAAAGGGCTCTAGGTCTTCGCCGGGTAATTATAGACCAGTAAGCTTAACATCCATCGTGGGGAAAATGTTTGAGGGGCTATTGAGGGACTATATACAGGATTATGTGACAATAAATAGCATTATAAGTGACAGCCAGCACAGTTTTACTAAGGACAGAAGTTGTCAAACTAACCTAATCTGTTTTTATGAAGAGGTGAGCAGAAGCCTAGACAGAGGGGCCGCTGTGGATATAGTGGTTTTGGACTTTGCAAAGGCCTTTGACACTGTCCCCCATAGACGCCTAATGGGTAAATTAAGGACTATAGGTTTAGAAAATATAGTTTGTAATTGGATTGAGAATTGGCTCAAGGACCGTATCCAGAGAGTTGTGGTCAATGATTCCTTCTCTGAATGGTCACCGGTTATAAGTGGTGTACCCCAGGGTTCAGTGCTGGGACCACTATTATTCAACTTATTTATTAATGATATAGAGGATGGGATTAATAGCACTATTTCTATTTTTGCAGATGACACCAAGCTATGTAATATAGTTCAGTCTATGGAAGATGTTCATGAATTGCAGGCAGATTTAAACAAACTAAGTGTTTGGGCGTCCACTTGGCAGATGAAGTTTAATGTAGATAAATGTAAAGTTATGCATCTGGGTACCAACAACCTGCATGCATCATATGTCCTAGGGGGAGCTACACTGGCGGATTCACTTGTTGAGAAGGATCTGGGTGTACTTGTAAATCATAAACTAAATAACAGCATGCAGTGTCAATCAGCTGCTTCAAAGGCCAGCAGGATATTGTCGTGTATTAAAAGAGGCATGGACTCACGGGACAGGGATGTAATATTGCCACTTTACAAAGCATTAGTGAGGCCTCATCTAGAATATGAAGTTCAGTTCTGGGCTCCAGTTCATAGAAAGGATGCCCTGGAGTTGGAAAAAATACAAAGAAGAGCAACGAAGCTAATTAGGGGCATGGAGAATTTAAGTTATGAGGAAAGATTAAAAGAATTAAACCTATTTCGCCTTGAAAAAAGACGACTAAGGGGGGACATGATTAACTTTATATAAATGGCACATACAAAAAATATGGTGAAATCCTGTTCCTTGTAAAACCCCCTCTAAAAACAAGGGGGCACTCCCTCCGTCTGGAGAAAAAAAGGTTCAACCTGCAGAGGTGACAAGCCTTCTTTACGGTGAGAACTGTGAATCTATGGAATAGTCACCGCAGGAGCCGTCACAGCAGGGACACTAGATGGCTTTAAAAAAGGCTTAGATAATTTCCTAGAACAAAAAAGTATTAGCTCCTATGTGTAGAAATTTTTCCTTCCCTTTTCCCGTCCCTTGGATGAACTTGATGGACATGTGTCTTTTTTCAGCCGTACTAACTATGTAACTATGTACTTCCGGTCGCGGCGTCCGGACTTGTGCACTTGTAGCGTAGAGAGCGGTGGCGGCGGCAGGAGCACGTAAGTTAGGTCTGTGTATGTACGTGTTTTACTGTGTGTTTACTACTGTATGTAAACCTACTACACTGTGTTAGCTCAAAAAATGGCGACACATAGTGTAGGAGGTTTGACCGTTCAATCACCTACTTTCTCCTGGCACTAGCCAGGATACCGGAGGGGGGATTCTGTGAGCTCACTAGAGCGAGTGAGTTTTCTCAAAATTTGCAGCATAAAGCAATGTGGTTGCTTTACCACATGCCAATGCTGCAATTTTGGGAATTGCTCCATCTAGTGACCAGCACTGGGAAATGTTATAATTTAGAATCTAATTTATAATATTTCCTGACTCGTGAAAAAATAGTGAGTGTCTTTTGTGCAGACCCTGGTTCAAATCCTCATGTTTGTGCTTGTCTAAAAGGGAACTCTGCAGAGTGGTGTGGAGGCAGTGCAGTGAGATTGTTGCTGCATAATAAAGTTACTTATATGAAGAAAGTTACTTATGCAGCTGTCTCTTTTGAGACCGCTTTATTTATATAGTAGATTATTGCAGATTTCAGCCAACATCACTCAAATAGGTATCATAAATTATCCCTTCATAAGTGTCACTTTGGGAAATGGGGAGCTGCCCAAGGTCACCCGGAGGAAAACATAGGAGTTAGAACGCACATTGTATAGAAATGATTCCTGCGCTCAGCTCGCGCAAGCTGTGAGCTAGCTGCACGGCAGCTTTACAAGTGTTCATTTTTCACATCTTTTAAAAAGGGGTAACCAAACCTTAAACAAGAAAAACTTTAGATCACATTGGGGAGGGTGGGCAGTACGACAGCGTGGTCTCTTGGGGCTTAAAGAGGCTCTGTCACCAGATTTTGCAGCCCCTATCTGCTATTGCAGCAGATAGGCGCTGCAATGTAGATTACAGTAACGTTTTTATTTTTTTAAAAACGAGCATTTTTGGCCAAGTTATGACCATTTTTGTATTTATGCAAATGAGGCTTGCTAAAGTCCAACTGGGCGTGTATTATGTGCGTACATCGGGGCGTTTTTACTTCTTTTACTAGCTGGGCGTTCTGACGAGAAGTATCATCCACTTCTCTTCAGAACGCCCAGCTTCTGGCAGTGCAGACACACAGCGTGTTCTCGAGAGATCACGCTGTGTCGTCACTCACTTCCTGCCCCAGGTCCTGCATGGTGTCGGACGAGCGAGGACACATCGGCACCAGAGGCTACAGTTGATTCTGCAGCAGCATCGGCGTTTGCAGGTAAGCTGATGTAGCTACGTACCTGCAAACGCCGATGCTGCTGCAGAATCAACTGGTGCCGATGTGGCCGACACGATGCAGGACCTGGGGCAGGAAGTGAGTGACGTCACAGCGTGATCTCTCGAGAACACGCTGTGTGTCTGCACTGCCAGAAGCTGGGCGTTCTGAAGAGAAGTGGATGATACTTCTCGTCAGAACGCCCAGCTAGTAAAAGTAGTAAACACGCCCCGATGTACGCACATAATACACGCCCAGTTGTACTTTTACTTTAAACACGCTCAGTTGTACTTTTGCAAGCCTCATTTGCATAAATACAAAAATGGTCATAACTTGGCCAAAAATGCTCGTTTTTTTAAAAATAAAAACGTTACTCTTATCTACATTGCAGCGCCGATCTGCTGGAATAGCAGATAGGGGTTGCAAAATCTGGTGACAGAGCCTCTTTAAGTGCCTAGGTCTGGTTTACTATGGAGTTAGCTCATGTCCCTAGGTTCAAAGCATCCTGCATGCTGCTTGTGTAGTAGATGGTGGTCTCTTCACTTATGAGTTTGTTGCTTGTGCTTGGTGATGTTTTACCAACAATTTTGGCAAGCAGCAGACGTTCAACAGGGCAATGCATTTCTCTTTTAAAAGGATGCCTCGCCTTGTGAACCTGCACTGATGAAAGACTTTCAAAACTGAGACACAAGGAGGAGATCCTGGGGCTAGAACCAACATGTCCCTGACACCTTACGTTTATCAGCAGAGAACATTACCAGTGTGCTACTTTGGCTGTTGAGAACTGGTCACAAACTCTTCCAATGATGACATGTTCTTATTCTTGCTGGAAGTAATGATTTCATTTGGTCTTATGGGAACAATAAGAAAGCTAAGATGCCAATGAGAGCTGGTGGTGTGGTGATTAAGTAGTGTCTGAATGGTGAGTGTCTTCTGTGCAGTCCTTGGTTCGAGTCCTGGTGTGTGGATTGTCCAAAATGGTAGTTTGCTGCGTGGAGTTTATGGTGGTGCAAATGAGATTGTTGCTGCGTAAGAAAGTTACTTTGCAGCTGCCTCTTTTGAGACAGCTGTATTTATATAGTAGATTATTGCAGATTTCAGCAATATACACTTCACTCACTCTCACCAGAATCCACCCCTCCATAGGTGGCACATCGGGAAATAGGGAGTAGCCCAAGGTCACCAGGAGGACAACATGGGGGTTAGAACCCACATTGGATAGAAGTGATTCCTGCAGTCAACTCGGATCACACAAGCTGTGAGCTAGCTGCATGGCAACTTTACAAGGATGCATTTTTCACATCTTTTAAAAACGGGTAATCGGACCTTCAGCAAGAAAAAACTTTACATCACAGTGGAGACAGGGGCAGCATGACACCATGGTGGCGTGGGGCTTAAGTGCCTAGGCCTGGTGTGCTATTGTGCTATCCCATTTCTGTAGGATTCAAAGAATCCTGCATGCAGTTTGTGTGGTAGATGGCGGTCTCCTCACTTATATGAGTTTGTTGCTTGGTGATGTTTTTCCAACAATTTTGGCAAGCGGCTGACGCTCAATAGGGCAATGCATTTCTCCTTTAAAAGGATGCCTCGCCTTGTGAACCTGCACTGGTGAAAGACTTCCAAAACTGAGACACAAGAAGGAGATCCTGGGAAAAGAACCAACACATCCCTGACACCTCTAGTTTACCAGCAGATACCATTACCAGTGTGCTACCTCTGCTGTCAAGGGCCAGTCATAAACTCTTCCAAAGATGACATGTTCTTATTCCTGCTGGAAGAAATTATTCCATTTGGTCTTATGGGGACAGTAAGAAAGTTAAGGTGTCAATGTGAGCTGGTGGTGTGGTGATTAAGTGGTGTCTGAATGGTGAATGTCTTCTGTGCAGTCCTTGGTTCAAATCCAGATGTGTGGATTGTCCAAAATAGTACTTTGCTGGGTGGTGTGGAGGCAGTGCAATAAGATTGTTGCTGCATAAGAAAGTTAATTATGTAAAGAATGTTACTTATGCAGCTGTCTCTTTTGAGACAGCTGTATTTATATAGTAGATTATTGCAGATTTTAACAATATACTCATTCAGGTATCAGAATCAATCTCTCCATAGGTGGCACTTTGGGAAAGGGGGAGCTGCCCAAGGTCACATGGGGGACAACATGGGGGACAACATGGGGGACAACATGGGGGTTAGAACCCACATTGGATAGAAGTGATTCCTGCACTCAACTTGGATCACACAAGCTGTGAGCTAGCTGCACAGCAGCTTTACAAGGATGCATTTTTCACAGCTTTTAAAAACGGGTAATCGGACCTTCAGCAAGAAAAAACTTTACATCACAGTGCAGAAGGGGGCAGCATGACACCATGGTGGTGTGGGGCTTAAGTGCCTAGGCCTGGTGTGATATTGTGCTATCCCATTTCTGTAGGTTCAAAGCATCCTGCATTCAGTTTGTGTGGTAGATGGCGGTCTCCTCACTTATATGAGTTTGTTGCTTGGTGATGTTTTTCCAACAATTTTGGCAAGTGGCTGACGCTCAACATGGAAATGCATTTCTCCTTTAAAAGGATGCCTCGCCTTGTGAACATGCACTGGTGAAAGACTTTCAAAACTGAGACACAAGGAGGAGATCCTGGGTATAGAACCAACATGTCCCTGACACCTCTAGTTCATCAGCAGGGGACAATACCAGTGTGCTACCTCTGCTGTTGAGAGCCAGCCACAAACTCTTTCAATGATGACATTTTCTTATTCTTGCTGGAAGTAATGATTTAATTTGGTCTTATGGGGACAATAAGAAAGCTAAGATGTCAATGAAAGCTGGTGGTGTGGTGATTAAGTGGTGTCTAAGTGGTGTTTAAACAGTGAGTGTCTTCTGTGCAGTCCTTGGTTCAAATCCTGCTGTGTGGATTGTCCAAAATGGTAGTGTGCTGGGTGCAGTTTATAGTTGTGCAAATGAGACTGTTGCTGCATAAGAACGTTACTTATGCAGCTGTCTCTTTTGAGACAGCTGTATTTATATAGCAGATTTCAACAATATACTCATTACTCAAACAGGTATCAGAATCCATCCCTCCATAGGTGGCACTTTGGGAAAGGGGGAGCTGCCCAAGGTCACCAGGAGGACAACATGGGGGTTAGAACCCACATTGTATAGAAGTGATTCCTGTACTCAACTCAGATCACACAAGCTGTGAGCTAGCTGCATGGCAGCTTTACAAGGAGGTGTTTTTCACATCTTTTAAAAACGGGTAATCAAACCTTCAACAAGAAAAACTTTAGATCACATTGGGGGGGGGGCAGTATGACAGCATGGTGGCTGGGGCTTAAGTGCCTAGGCCTGGTTTGCTACGTAGCTAGCCCATGTCCCCAGGCTCAAGGCATCCTGCATGCTGCTTGTGTTGCTTGTGCTTGGTGATGTTCTACCAACAATTTTGGCAAGCGGCTGACGCTCAACAGGGCAATGCATTTCTCCTTTAAAATGATACCTCGCCTTGTGAACCTGCACTGGTGAAAGACTTTCAAAACTGAGAAACAAGGAGGAGGTCCTGTGGATAGAACCAACATGTCCCTGGCACCTATAGTTTATCAGCTGAGAACATTACCAGTGTGCTACCTCTGCTGTCAAGAGCTAGCCACAAACTCTTCCAAAGATGACATGTTCTTATTCCTGCTGGAAGTAATGATTTAATTTGGTCTTATGGGGACAATAAGAAAGCTAAGAAGCTGAGGTGAGGGGTGGTTTAAACAGTGAGTGTCTTCTGTGCAGTTCTCAGTTCAAATCCTGATGTGTGGATTGTCCAAAATAGCACTTTGCTGGGAGGTGTTTATAGTGGTGTGGAGGGAGCGCAATGAGATTGTTGCTACTTAAGAAAGTTATTTATGCAGCTGTCTCTTTTGAGACAGCTGTATTTATATAGCAGATTTCAGCAATATACACATCACTCAAACAGGTATCAAAACCCTTCCCTCCATAGGTGGCACTTTGGGAAAGGGGGAGCTGCCCAAGGTCACCTGGATAACAACATAGGGGTTAGAACCCACATTGTGTAGAAGTGATTCCAGTGCTCAACTCAGACCATGCAAGCTGTGAGCTAGCTGCACAGCAGCTCTACAAGGATGAATTTTTCACATCTTTTAAAAATGGGTAATCAAACCGTATACAAGAAAAACTTTAGATCACATTGGGGAGGGGGCAGTATGACACTGTGGTGGCTTGAGGCCTAAGTGCCTAGTCCTGATTTGTTATGGAGTTAGCCTATTTCCCTAGGTTCAAAGCATCCTGCTTGTGTGGTAGATGGTGGTCTCCTCACTTATATGAGTTTGTTGCTTTTGCTTGGTGACCTTTTTCCAACAATTTTGGCAAGCGGCAGACGCTCAACAGGGCAATGCATTTCTCCTTTAAAAGGATGCTTTGTCTTGTGAACCTGCACTGGTGAAAGACTTCCAAAACTGAGACACAAGGAGAAGATCCTGGGGATAGAACCAGCATGTCCCTGACACTTCTAGTTTACCAGCAGAGAACATTACCAGTGTGCTACCTCTGCTGTTGAGAGCCAGCCACAAACTCTTCCATAGATGACATGTTCTTATTCCTGCTGGAAGTAATAATTTCATTTGGTCTTATGGGGGATAATAAGAAAACTAAGACGCCAACAAGAGCCGGTGGTGTGGTGATAAAGTGGTGTCTAAACAGCGTGGCTTTTGTGCAGTTCTTGGTTCAAATCCTGATGTGTGGATTGTCCAAAATGGTAATTTGCTGGGTGGTGTGGAGGCGGCGGTTTGGGAAAGGGGAGCTGCCCAAGGTCACCAGGAGGACAACGTGGGGGTTAGAGCCCATGTTGTACAGAAGTGATTCTCAGATCACGCAAGCTAGCTGCACAGCTGCTTTACAAAGACACATTTTTCACCTGTTTTAAAAACGGGTAATCGGACCTTCCACAAAAAAACCTTGGTTTACATTGGGACATGACAGCATGGTGGCTTACTGCTTTTAAGGCTGGAGATCCTAGAGATAGAACTCACATGGTTCTCACACCTCTAATTTATTAGCAGCGATCTTTACCAGTGCACTACCTCTGCTTTCAACCATTATCAGCAAATTCTTATTCTTGTTCTTATTCCTGCTGGAAGTAACACTTGGGCTGGGCAATTAACCCCTTAAGGACACAGCCTGTTTTGGCCTTCAGGACACCGCCGATTTTTTCAAATCTGACATGTTTCACTTTATGTGGTAATAACTCCGGAATGCTTTTACCTATCCAAGCGATTCTGAGATTGTTTTCTCGTGACACATTGGACTTTATGTTACTGGCAAAATTTGCTCGATACATTAAGTATTTAATTGTGAAAAACACCAAAATGTAGCGAAAAATTGCAAAAATTAGCATTTTTCTAAATTTATATGTATCAGCTTGTAAGACAGATGGTAATACCACACAAAATTGTTGCTAATTAACATCACCCATATGTCTACTTTAGATTGGCATCGTTTTTTGAACATCCTTTTATTTTTCTATGACATCACAAGGCTTAGAACTTTAGCAGCAATTTCTCATATTTTCAAGAAAATTTCAAAAGGCTATTTTTACAGGGGCCAGTTCAGATGTGAAGTGGATTTTAGGGCCTTATATATTAGAAACCCTCGATAAGTCACCCCATTTTAAAAACTTCACCCCTCAAAGTATTCAAAACAGCATTTAGAAAGTTTCTTAACCCTTTAGATGTTTCACAGGAATTAAGGCAAACTAGATGTGAAATGTTCAAATTTCTTTTTTTTTTTGCAGAAATTCATTTTTCATCTATTTTCTTTGTAACGCAGAAAGTTTTACCAGAGAAACGCAACTCAATATCTATTGCCCAGATTCTGCAGTTTTTTGAAATATCCCACATGTGGCCCTAGTGCGGTAATGGACTGAAGCACCGGCCTCAGAAGCAAAGGAACACCTAGAGGATTTTGGGGCCTCCTTTTTATTAGAAAATATTTTAGGCTCCATGTCGGATCTGAAAGGCTCTTGCGGCACCAAAACAGTGGAAATCCCCCAAAAATGACACCATTTTGGAAACTATACCCCTTGAGGAAATTATCTAGGGGTATAGTGAGCATTTTGACCCCGCAGGTTTTTTGCAGAAATTATTGGAAGTAGGCCGTGAAAATGAAAATCTACATTCTTTCAAAGAAAATGTAGGTTTAGCTAATTTTTTCTAATTTCCACAAGGACTAAAAGGAGAAAATGCACCACTACTTTTGTAAAGCAATTTCTCCCGAGTAAAACAATACCCCGCATGTGGTCATAAACGGCTTTTTGGACACACGGCGGAGCTTAGAAGGGAAAGAGCGCCATTTGGCTTTTGGAGCTCAAATTTAGCAGGAATGGTTTGCGGAGACCACGTCGCATTTGCAAAGCCCCTAAGGGACCAAAACAGTGAAAACACCAAAAAAGTGACTCCATTTAGGAAACTACACCCCTTGAAGAATTCATCTAGGGGTGTAGTGAGCATTTTGAACCCACAGGGGTTTCATAGATTTTATTAGAATTGGGCAGTGAAGATAAAAAAAAATCCTTTTTTTCCAATAAGACGTAGCTTTAGCTCAACATTTTTCATTTTCTCAACAAATAAAGGAATAAAAGAACCCCAACATTTGTAAAGCAACTTCTCTGGAGTACGGCAATACCCCATTTGTGGTCATAAACTGCTGTTTGGGCACACGGCAAGGATCAGAAGAGAAGGAGTGCCATTTGGCTTTTGGAGCACAGATTTTGCTGGATTGGTTTCTTGACACCATGTCACTTTTGCAAAGCTCCTAAGGTGTCAGTACAGTGGAAACTCCCCAAAAGTGATTCCATTCACAAAACTACACC
This sequence comes from Rhinoderma darwinii, assembly GCF_050947455.1. Taxonomy (NCBI): domain Eukaryota; kingdom Metazoa; phylum Chordata; class Amphibia; order Anura; family Rhinodermatidae; genus Rhinoderma; species Rhinoderma darwinii. The sequence goes on from NC_134699.1 coordinate 51,058,845, forward strand.
CCTTGAGGAGTTCATCTAGGGGTGTAGTGAGCATTTTGACCCCACAGGTGTTTCATAGATTTTATTAGAATTGGGCAGTGAAAATAAAAAAAATCCTTTTTCTTCAATAAGACGTAGTTTTAGCTGAAAATGTTTCATATTCTCAACAAATAAATGTAAAAGAGCACCACAAAACTTGTAAAGCAACTTCTCCTGTGTATGACAATACCACATATGTGGTCATAAACTGCTGTTTAGGCACAGAGTAGGGCACAGAAGGGAAGGAGCGCCATTTGGCTTTTGGAGTACAGATTTTGCTGGATTGGTTTCTGGGCGCTATATCGCATTTGCAAAGTCCCTGTGGGACCAAAACAGTGGATCCCCCCCAGAAGTGACCCCATTTTGGAAACTACACCCCTCAAGGTATTCACCTAGGGGTGTAGTGAGCATATTAACCCCACAGGTGATTGGCAGAAATTGGTGTGCACGTGATGTTGCAGAGTGAAAATGGTTTTTCAATAGATATGCCAATATCCAGCTTGTGCCACTGGAGACACACACCCCAAAAATTATTAAAAGGGTTCTCCCGGGTATGGCGATGCCATATATGTGGAAGTAAACTGCTGTTTGGGCACACTGTAGGGTTCAGAAGGGAGGTAGAGCCATTTGGCTTTTGGAGCGTGGATTTTGCTTGGTAGTAGTTTTGTTTGGAGTCTTACTGGTGTTTCCGTTTATAATGTGGGGGTACATGTAAGGTGGGCGGAGTATATAAGGGGCATAGTCAGGTGGTATAGTGGGGTAAAAAAATAAATAAATAATAATCCATAGATGTGTGTTATGCTGTGACACAATCCTTTCTGCACAGGCCGATGTCGCACTAATAAATGGTTTTTACTTATCCCCCTTTTGGTCCGCACTCGGCACCTTTGAAGTTTGGGGAATTTTGCTGGGAAGTGTTGTCCTGGTATAATACGGGCACCCTCGCTTCCAGCAGATATGTTTGGGCCCTCCCCTTCCTGGATCCCTAATTTTAGGGGCCTTGATAATTCGCCACTTGAAACAGAAGAAATGTTCCCCTCGAGCTGCACAACTGCATATTTTTATTTCCTGGCTTATTGGTGCCTTGACTAATTTTATTTTTTCATAGACGTAGTGGTATGAGGGCTGTTTTTTTTTGCGGGACGAGCTGTAGTTATTATTGGTACCATTTTAGGGTACATGCAACTTTTTGATCACTTGTTATCCTTTTTTTTTTGGGAGGCAAGGTGACCAAAAAACAGCAATTCTGGCATATTTTTTTAGTTCTTTTTATACAGCGTTCGCCACGTGTTATAAATTACATGTTACCTTTATTCTGCGGGTCAGTCCGATTCCGGTGATACCTAATTTATAGCACTTTTTATGTTTTACAACTTTTTGCACAATAAAATAACTTTTGTAAAGAGAATGGATTTTTTCTGTCGCCAAGTTGTGAGAGCCATAACGGTTTTAAATTTTTCGTCGGCGGAGCTGTATGAGGGCTTGTTTTTAGCGAGACGAGTTATAGTTTTTATAGACACCATTTTTAGGTACATGCGACTTTTTGATCACTTTTTATTTCAATTTTTGGAAGACAAAGTGACCAAAAAATAGCAATTATGTCAGTATTTTTTAGTTATTTTTTTTACGGCGTTCACTGTGCGGAATAAATAACATAATATTTTTATAGTTCAGGTCGTTACGGTCGCAGCGATACCAAATATGTATGGTTTTATTATTTTTTTCAATAATAAATGACTTGATAAGGGAAAAAGGGCGATTGTGTTTTGTGTTATTATTTGAAACTTTTATTGTATTTTTTACAACTTTTATTTTTACTTTTTTGACACTTTTTTTGACACTTTTCTTTAGTCCCACTAGGGGACATGAAGGTCCAACAGTTTGTTTGATGTTCTAATACATTGCACTACCTATGTAGTGCAATGTATTAGAACTGTCAGTTGTTCACTGACAGCAAGCCGATCAGGCTCCGCCTCTGGGCGGGGCCTAATCAGCTTACGTAATGGCAGACAGGAGTCCATTGCTAGGGCTCCTGTTGCCATGGTAGCAGTTGCCAGCCTTGCCATCGCGTGGCAAGGCTGCCGATTTGCTACAAACCTCTAGGATGCAGCGATCACAATGGATCGCTGCATCGAAGGGGTTAATGCCAGGAATCGGAGCTAGCTCCGGTTCCTGGCGATAGATCGGGGTGTCCTCTGTAACATACAGCGGACACCCACTGCTGATGACGCCGGCTCAGCTTCTGAGCCGGAAGCTGAGCCGGTGCCATCTTGCCGATGGTACCGGAAGCCTCCTGGGCCCCGCCGACGACGGGGCATAGGAGGATTCCGTTGCTGGCGGACCGGGAGGTAAGCATTAGCCCTCCGATCGCCTTTGCAGCCACCGGCAACACAGCGATCATGTTGCTGGGGCGCCGGTGGCTATAAACTCCTCACATGCTGCGATCGCTATTCAACGCAGCATGTGAGGGGTTAATCGGTCGAATCGGAGGCTAGCTCCGGTCCTGGCCGATACCTCAGGGTGCCAGCTGTAACATACAGCTGTCACCCGGCGGTGATGTCGCTGGCTCAGCTCCTGAGCCAGCTTCATCTCCATGACGTACAGTTACGTCAAGATGCGGGAACAGTCCATCTCCCATGACGTAACTGTACGTGATTTTGCGGGAAGGGGTTAAGCAAAAAATAACCAAATCCGAAATTCAGCGCAGATAACTGAAGTCATCTTCACATTTCGTTTTTTTCGGTTCGGTTATTACATGCAGCCCAGCCACTACCGTCAGTAACTGTATTCTATCCAATTAGAATGGCTGATATGTGACTAACATATCAGCGAGTCTTATTGGTTGGCATACAGTTACTGACATTTTGGATAGCTAAAGGCAGAGCATGCCTGCATCGACGCTACTCCTCCAGAACGCCGAAGGTATGGCTGCCTGGAGTGCAGGGATTATAATATAAACTCAGTCAGTTACAGCAGCTGCAGGCTGGCTGCTGAGTCAGATATACAGGCACAAACATACACAGGCAGAAGCAGACCCACCAAATCACCAGATGGGCCCCGCCTGAGCCAAGAGTAGTCCCCCCCTCACACGAGCAGTGCATGGCAGTGCTGTCGCTGCACTATTTACAGTCAGTCCGCTAACATTTTGTTTTGGTCAGCCGTCGCCGATCATCCCCCCTCACCCCGGCTGGTCCCCATGCTCTCTCTGCTGCTGCCGCCACTCATCCCCCCTCACCCCAGCTGGTCCCCATGCTCTCTGCTGCTGTTGCCACTCGTCCCCCCTCACCCCGGCTGGCCCCCATGCTCTCTGCTGCCGCCGCCACTCATCCCCCCTCACCCCGGCTGGTCTTTATGTTCCCTGCTGCAGTCGCCGCTCATCCCCCCTCACCCCGGCTGGTCCCCATGCTTTCTGCTGCTGCCGCCGCCACTCATCCCCCCCGGACGGTCCCCATGCTTTCAACAAGGCAGAAAGCATAGAGACCGTACAGGGGGAGCGGCGACGGCAGCAGAGACATGGGGATAGTCCGGGGGAGAGAGGAAGAAGACAGATGTCTCAGCCAAGTGTTAGCGGAATGGTATACTTCTGCATAGAATATATACCCCCCTGAGCCTGCCTGCTGTATAATAATATATATATGCTATATGTATACCCCCCAGACTCTAAACCTTCTGTATACTAGTAGTATACAGCAGGCTCAGGGGGTATATTATATACAGTAGTATACAGCAGACTCATAGTAACATATATAACAGCCGCCGGTCTGTATATACTACATTATGCATCCTGCTCATGTATGTCTGCTATATGCACATGCATATACATGAGTAGGGTGTCTAATGCATTATATACCGGCTGACGGTAGCAGTTATATATATTATACTATGTATCTGGAAGCTCAGCAAGTATTGCGGTTTTGACCTTTGAATATAAGAAATGTGACCTTTTTTATAAGGCAACGTATGAGACGTCTGATGACATAAGACGTCATCAAGCAATGTATACTTTGATTTCAATTGTTCTAAATATTAAATACATAACCATAAATAATTCATCTGTGGTGTTTCCTTCAAATATTTTAAAATTGCAAAGAAATACACTCTCTCATCAGAAAAAAATTCCCAGCTTTAATAGTTGAGCAGGGAAGAAGCCGAAAACTGCACTCGGCTATCTGTGGCGCTCCCATAGAGAATGAAGGGAGTGCGCACGAGTGACCTGCCGCTCGGTTCAAACTTGGGTTTCGGGCAACTTCAGGCTCCCCGTTCTTGTAAACGGTGGAGGTCCGAGCTGTTGGACTCCCACCGATAGGATAGGGGGTAACTTGTTGTAAACAGAATACCCCACAACAAGGTATTTGACAGCCGCGCCTAACATAGTGCCAGCGCGGTTGTTGATCGCGTTGCAACCGTGTCAGGGCCACTCAGTGTTGGTTTACCCTTAAAGGCTTAGGAAATCTTTGCAGGTGTATTGTGTTGATTAGCCAATTAGAGTGTCACACCAGGAGTCTACAATCTTCAACTTTTACCCAATATTCTAATTTTCTGAAAGACAAAATTTGGGGTTTTCATGGACTGTTACCATAAGCATCAACATTAAAAGAAAAAAATGCTGGAAATAGATCTGTGTGTGTGTAATGAATTAATATAATATATGAGTTTCACTTTTTGAATTGAATTACTGGAATAAATGAACTTTTTGATGATATTCTAATTCATTGAGAAGGACTAGTATATGTACACAGTCGAGTCACATTATTATGACAATCTCCTACTTTCGACATCGGCAGCGTGTAGCCCATAAAGGAAGTGATGTGTCGTGGACTGGCTTGGTGGGCAGATAAGATGTGCGATAGGCTGTCTGATCACATATCACTTTTTGTTGCCATGGGTAAAAGGGGTGCTTTCAAGCCAAGGGTGGCGGTATTGCTCACACAGCGCAGTTTGTGAACTGTTTGCATGCTGTTGTAGTGAAAGTGTATCGTGAGTGGACAAATGGTACCATTGGGAATAACCGACGTAGAAACCGCAGAGCACCACCTGTCAATGATGTGAGAGGTGAACGTCGGCTATGAAGGTGTGTGAATGCCAAATGACACTCTACAGTGGAGCAGCTCAACGTGAAAATCAGCCAGGGGGCTATCAGACGTGTCAAACAGTTCAGCGAACCCTACTGCGTATGGGGCTCTGAAGCAGACGGATGTTCACTGTTCCTATGGTAACAAAGGTGCATCGGAAAAAAAGGCTTCAATTTGCACGGCAGTATCGGAACTGGACCACCGATGATTGGCAAAGGTTTGCCTATTCTGATGAGTCACGTTTTCTGCTTCATCGAACGAATGGACGTGTCGGGCGAGAAACATCAGGGAACAAACACACTCCAACCATTGCTGGAAGAACACAAGCTGGTGGCGGCAGCGTTATGGTCTGGGGAATTTTTTCATGGCATTCTCTGGGTCCACTCAGAGGCGTAGCTAGGTTCTCCAGCACCCGGGGCAAAGATTCAGTTTGGCGCCCCCCCCCCCCCCCCGCAACCTTTTTCCCAAAATCTCCTTCCCCCTCGACGTGTTTGTTTTCTCTACCAATCGACGTGTCATTTCTTTTCCACACTTTTTATGTAACGCAAGCATAAAAACATTTGTACATTTTACAAGCAATAGGGTTCTATACACAACACCAGAACCAAGCTCAGTACATATATACAGCACCAGCACAAATACAGCTCAATTTAGTGCAACCCCTGCCATATAGGTGTGTACGGCGTAAAACTACAGCTCCCAGCATGGCCCGAACAATGATAAGGATATGCTGGGAGATGCTGTTTCACAAAAAATAAATCTTATCATAATCATACCACCCATCATCTCGCTATAGATCATACAGAGACTACAGTGCTGATTAGAGGCAGAATAAACATTTACATTAAGTGACTCACCCGTGACGTCTCAGATTCTAGTTCTTTTTCTCCATCCGATCCAGACCTCTATGATGACTTCTCCCGGTCACAGACCATTTCTGCAGTTTGCCGCTCACATGTCTTCAGCTTCTCACTTTTACAACATTTCTGCACCTATAAATAAATATAAAGTTCTCATTATACCACACACTACGCCCCTAAATATAATAGCGCCATACACTGCACCTCTAATTATAATAGCACCATACACCATGGCCCACACACACACTGTGCCCCCTGTAGATAGTGCCTGCCATAGAGCCCCTGTAGATAGTGCCCCCATAGAGCCCCGTGTAGATAGTGCCCCCATATAGCCCACTCCTGTATATAGTGTCCCACAAATAACTCCCCCTATAGTGCTCTACAGATACCCCACCCCTGTATATAGCCCCCTGTAGATATAGCCCAGCCCTGTATATAGTGCTCCACGTATAGCCCAATCCTGTATCTAGCCCCCTGTAGATATAGCCCACCCCTGTATATAGTGCTCTACAGATAGCCCACCCCTGTATATAGCCCTCCTGTAGATGTAGCCCCCCTGTAGATAGAGCCCACCTCCGTATATAGTGCTCCACATATAGTCCACCCCTGTATATAGTGCTCCACATATAGTCCACCCCTGTATATAGTGCTCCACATATAGTCCACCCCTGTATATAGTGTTTCACAGATAGCCCCCCTGTACATACCCTGTATATAGTGTTTCACAGATAGCCCCCCTGTACATATAGTCCACCCATGTATATAGTGCTCCACTAGATAGTCCATCCCTGTATACAGGGATGGACTATCTGTGGAGCACTATATACAGGGGTGGACTGTATGTACAGGGGGGATATATACAGGGGTGGGCTTTCTGTGGAGCACTATAGGGGGAGCTATTTGTGGGATACTATATAGAGGGGTGGGCTATATCTACAGGGGGACTATATACAGGGGTGGGCTATATCGACAGGGGGACTACATCTACAGGGGTGGGCTATATCCAGGGGTGGGCTATATCCAGGGGTGGGCTATATCTACAGGGGGGCTATATCTACAGGGGTGGGCTATATCCAGGGGTGGGCTATATACTATATAGCCCCCCCTGTAGCTATAGGCTACTCCTGTATATGGTGCTCCATAGATAGCCCACCCCAGTATATAACCCCCCTGTAGATAGACACCCCCCCCATAGATAAATCCCCCAGCATGTAGATAAAGCCCCCCGTAGATAAAGGCCCCCCGTGTAGACAAAGTCCCCCCCGTGTAGACAAAGTCCCGCCCGTGTAGACAAAGTCCCCCCTGTAGATAAAGTTCCCCCGTAGATAAAGTCCCCCCTGTAGATACAGCCACACTTTCATTACAATTAAAAAAAACAAAAACTATTTAAACTCACCTTATTCCCGCTCCCATGCCATCTGGCAGCCATGGAGACCTGCTCTCTTCTGCGTAGGTCTCCTGGTGGTTGAACGCAGCATCTATGAAAGGCGCTGATTGGCTGGGCAGGATGACTTTCCCTGTCAGTCAGCGCCTTTCATCGACGGAAGCTTCACTAGTACAAAAGGTACCAGTTGCTTCACTCGTGGAAAGGCGCCTGAATGGCCGGGCACGGAACGTGCCCGGTCATTCATTGCTTCTAATTGTACCTGTGTCCTCGCGACACAGGTACAATTATAGTGCAGGAGGAGGTGGCGCTGGCGCCCCCCTCTAAGCTGCGCCCGGGGCGCATGCCCCGCCTGCCCCCCCCCTAGCTATGCCCCTGGGTCCACTCATCCATGTGGAAGGCACTTTGGACCGATTTGGTTATGAATCCATCACTGCAGATCAAGTCCACCCGTACATGACGATTGTCTTCCCTGGGGCAGATGGAATCTTCCAACAACACAATGCAACATGTCACACGGCTAGAAATGTCCGACAGTGGTTGGAAGAGCACGACCAAGACTTCCAAGTACTTCCCTGGCCTCCTAATTCACCAGACTTTAACCCAATTGAGCATCTGTGGACCACCTCGATCGTTTTGCTTACTCGATAAATTCTACCCCACGCACCTTCCAGCAAATGTGGGATGCACTGCGGTCAGCATGACGCCAGATACCTGAGACAACCTACCAGCACCTTATTGAGTCACTCCTAGCCCGTCTAGCTGCTGTCCGTGCTGCACAGGGCGGTTTCTCTGGATATTAGCTGGTGGTCATAATAATGTGACTCAACTTTGTTTGTATGTATATAATGATGCAGTAATTCATCGAGAAGGACTAGTACATATATATATATATACATACGGTACTGTGCAAAAGTTTTTGCCAGTTGTGGAAAAGTGCTTCAAAGTAAGAATGCTTTTAAAAATAGAAATGTTAATGTTTGTTTTTTTATCAATTAACAAACTACAAAGTGAATGAAGAGAAATCCAAATCAATTCTTCTAGCTACATTTGCACAAAGTCATGGATTTTGTAGTATTTTAGTCAGGTGTATGATTAACCAAATATACCAAACAGTTGATATTGAGCATCATTTTCATATGTAGGTTAAAACACAGTAACAGAGGAGTAGGGGGCTTATAACTGGGTGAGGAAATACAAAACTCTGCTACAAATGTGAGGTTGTGGAAGACTGTCACATGTTTCATGTCACACTGTTTCATGTCACAGGTCCACCATGGCAAGACTCAGCACAGCAATAAGACACAAAGGTAGATATACTGCATCAGCAAGGTCTCTCCCAAGCACAGATTTTAAAGCAGATTGGGGTTTCAATATGTGCTGTTCAAACTCTTTTGAAGAAGCACAAAGAAACAGACAACGTTGGAGACTGTAGACGCAGTGGTCGGCCAAGGAAACTTAGTAGATCAAAGACATATCATGCTTACTTCCCTTCGAAATCGGAAGAAGTCCAGCAGTGCCATCACCTCAGAACTGGCAGAAACCAGTGGGACTTAGGTACACCCATCTACTGTTCGGAGAAATCTGGGCAGAAGTGGTCTTCATGGAAGAATTACAGCCAAAAAGCCATACCTTCGACGTGGAAACAAGGCCAAATGACTCAACTATGCATGAAAACATAGGAACTGGGGGCAGGAAAAGGGTAGCGGGTGCTTTGGACTGATGAGTCAAAACTTGAAATATTTGGCTGTAACAGAAGGCAGTTTGTTCACCGAAGGGCTGGACAGCCAATGTCATTAAAGGGAATGTGTCGCTAGAAAATTATTATTATTTTTTTAGTTAAACAGTTAGTGTATACATGATTAGACATTGTTATCGTTTTTTAACATTTTTTCACAAGTCAGGAAATATTATATATTAGATTCTAATTTATAACATTTCCCTGTGCTGGTCACTAGAGGGAGCAATTCCAAAAATTGCAGCATTGGCATGTGGTAAAGCAACCACATTGCTTTATGCTGCAAATTTGGTGTAAACACACACGCTCTAGTGAGCTCACAGAATCCCCCCTCCCTTATCCTGGCTAGTGCCAGGAGAAAGGAGGGGATTGAATGTTCAAGCCTCCTACACTGTGTGCCGCCATTTTTTGAGCGAATACACAGTGTAGTAGGCTTACATACAGTGGTAATCACACAGTAAAACACGAACATACACAGACATAACTTACCTGCTCCTGCCGCCGCCGCTCCCTCCGCTCCCTCCGCTCCTAGTGCTTGCTTCAGAACACATGTCCGGAAGCCGCAACCGGAAGTAGTCATCTTACTGTCCGGCCGCGGCTTCCGGTCCACAAGCAAATGACGCCGGATGTCGCTCAGCCGAAGACGTTCCATTTAGACTGTGTGGGAGCGGCGCATGCGCCATTCCCACACAGATGGCATACAGCATAGTGAATGGAACGGCTCCCTTTCGCATTCTCTATTGGGATGTATGTGCCGTATTCCATGTCTGTATATGTCGTTAATCGACACATACAGAGATGAAAAAAAAAATGGTAACCCCCCCCATAGAGAAGAAAAAGTAAAAAAAAAAAAAAAGTAAAACACAAAACACACAAATAAATAATTTTTTAAAAAATAAAACACTAAAAGCAAATTGATCTAAAAACATTTTTTTTTCGCAACACCCTTCCTTTAAGAACTATCTTCAGCGTAAGGAAGAACAAGGAGCCCTTGAAGTGATGTTATGGCCCCCACAGAGACCTGATCTGAACATCATCGAGTCTGTCTGGGATTAAATGAAGAGTCAGAAGGTTTTGAGGACAACTACATCCACAGAAGATCTGTGGTTACTTCTCCAAGATGTTTGGAACAACCTCCCTGCCGAGTTCGTCCAAAATCTGTGTGCAAGTGTACCTAGAAGAATTGATGCTGTTTTGAAGGCAACTGTTGAAGACAACTGTTTCTATGCAAAACTTTTAGGCGGTTGTGGAAAAATGATGCAAATTAAGAATGCTTTAAAAAAATAGAAGTGTTCATAGTTTTTTTCAAATCCATTTACAAAATGCAAAGTGAAGATTCAAAAGAGAAATCTAAATCAAATCAATATTTAGTGTGACCACCCTTTTTTTAGGTGGTCACACTAAATATTGATTTGATTTAGATTTCTCTTTTGAATCTTCACTTTGCATTTTGTAAATGGATTTAAAAAAACCTATGAACACTTCTATTTTTTTAAAGCATTCTTAATTTGCATCATTTTTCCACAACAGCCTAAAAGTTTTGCATAGAAACAGTTGTTTCATGTATTTGGAGAGCAGCTGATGTAGGTGATTACTTATGATCCAGCAGGCAGCAGGCAGGACCCACTATCACTGCCCTGATTGCATCAACATTGCAGTATTTGTATAATAGTGGTCTTAGGTCAGCGTGCTCTACACTCAGTCCATGTACAAGGACAGAACATGTAATTGTGCACCAGGCTATTTCAGAGGCTTGGTGAATTGGTTGTGAAGACTATAAAAGAAGTGCTACTAGTAATGCACATAATTTTTTAAATTATACTATGATGCAGAAACTGCTATTAAGATTTATTTACCACCAATTTACTACACAAAGCTGTACATTTCATGCTTAGAATTGCTGGTAAAAAAATTAAATCTTGAAAAAACAAAAGGGTCCTGCCCAGGGGCATAACTAGGAAAGACTGGGCCCCATAGCAAACTTTTATCACACAACCCCCCCCCCCCTTGTAGAGAGTGCCTCCCTGTAGATTCCACCACACAGCGCCCCCTATAGATAGCACCATACACAGCCCCCTGTAGATAACTCCTTACAGCCCCCCTGTAGATAACATCTTACAGCCCCAAATCCCCCCTGTAGATAACGCCATACAGACCCCCCTGTAGATAACGCCATACAGACACCCGCCTGTAGATAATGCCATACAGACCCCCCTAGTATATAACGCCATACAGCCCCGATCTAGATAATGCCATACAGCCCCCCTGTAGATAACGTCTTACAGCCCCAAATCCCCCCTGTAGATAACGCCATACAGCCCCCTGTAGATAACGCCATACAGCCCGCCCTGTAGATAATGCCATACAGACCCACCTGTAGATAACGCCATATAGCCCCCCCCCCAAAAAACAGCGTGTAGTTTGTCCAACAAAAGATATGCATCCCCTATCCACAGGATAGGGGATACATGTGTGATCGCTGGCAGCGATAAGGAGAACAGGGGACCGAAAGTCCCCCGAAGTTCTCCATGACAAACCTCGCACTTCCGGCGTCTGCGCAGTTCAATAAAAGTGAAAGGCGCGCTGGTCACGCATGCGCACAAGCACGACCGGTGCTCAAGTCATTTCTATGGAGCTGCAGACAGACCCCGGAAGTCCGAGGTTTGTCATGGAGAACTTCGGGGGACTTTCGGTGCCCCGTTCTCCTTATCGCTGGGCGTCCCATCGATCACACATGTATCCCCTATCCTGTGGATAGGGGATGCATGTATTTTGTAGGAACAAACCCTCCAGTGGCGTCGCGCTGTAGCAGCCATAGCAGCTGCTATCAGAGCCTCCGGCCATGGGGGGGGGGGGGCCGTGCCGGCGGGTGGCACGGGCCCCCTCATGCTGCGAGCTCCGTAGCAGCCGCTACAGCTGCTATAGCGGTAATTACGCCACTGGTCCTGCCCAGATGAGCTTCCAATCTAAAAGGTGGGGACACATTAGATATGAAGGTTGTAAGAGGAGCGGATTCTGTGGCGCAATGTTAGGTTAGAGAGGAAGATTAATATCACATTTGAGGGACTTTTCAAAATTAAGTGAGGGCAAGTCTGATCGAGAAAGCAAATTCCAGTTTGGGGGCAGAAATACTGTAGCCATGCATGGAAAGATGTAATGAAGGGCAGAGGAGGAGTGTAGAGAGTGCCAGTCTCTTTTGTTTGGTTGGAATTTGGGGAAGCCAACAGAGAGGGATAGGAGGAGAACAGCTGTATATTTTTCTATTCATGATTTATTAGAGAAGTGAGTCGTGTTAGTGGGGGACCAGACATGAGTAGTCAAGACAAGAAATTCTTTGGCACGAACAAGAACTCAGAAGTAGTAATGTTTTTGGATGTTAGGATGAAGGTGACTAAACTCACTGCCTGAATGCCGTGTTGGGTACAATAGACACTCCATTAACACGAAGGCCTAGTTCACACGGAGGATTTTGCAGGCAGAAAAAATCTTCCTCAAAATTCTTTCAGGAATTTTGAGGCAGATTTTGACCTACCTGCGCTTTTTTGCCTTTGAAGACAGAGAAAAGACATAGGCTCAAAGCAAAAGAAGAACCGCCCAGAAGTTAGACAGGTTTTCATAGCGACCTTAAGGGAACAGGTGTTTTCCTAACAGCTATATAATCAGATGGATCCGGAGAAAGTGAAGTCCGTCTTGGAGTGGCCACGTCCTCAAGGTCTACAAGCCATACAGAGATTTCTTGGATTTGCAAATTTCTACCGTCAATTCATCCCAAATTTCTCATCTCACTGCTCCCATCTCAGCTCTTACCAAGGGAGTGAACATTAATGTCTGGACCTCTGAGTCAGAGTCAGCATTCACAAACCTCCAGAGTGCGTTCACTTCAGCTTCTATTCTTCACCATCCTGATGTGACTCGGCAGTTCTCATTGGAGGTTGACGCTTCTTCCATTGGTGCTGGAGCACTTCTCTTCCAAAGAAACCCCAAGGGTAACGCAGTATCCTTTGGCTTTTACTCTAAACTCTTCTCTCCTGCAGAACGCAACTATTCCATCAGGGACCGTGAGGCGCTGGCCGACAAGTTAGCCTTAGAAGAGTGGAGGCACCTGCTAGAGGGGGCTGCACATCCTATAATCATCTTCACCGATCACAAGAATCTCACGTATTTACAACCTACACAACGACTGACCCCTCGTCAAGCCAGACGGTCTCTGTTCTTTGCCAAGTTCCACTTTCTACATCACTTCCGTCCTGCAGTAAAAATATAAAGGCTGATGCCCTCTCTCGGTCATTTGAGACATATGACTCAGAAGAGGATCCCCAACATATCATTGATCCTTCTAGGATAATTTCTGTTAACCCTCTGAAAATTAGAGATATTCCTCCTAGAACATTTTTTGTTCGTCCTGCCGACAGATAAAAAATTCTCATCTGAGGTCACAATTCCAAGTTGGCTGGGCACTCTGGTGTCCGTAAGACTCTGGACCTTATTTCTCGTCACTACAGGTTGCCCACGCTGCCTAAAGATGTTGTGGAGCGTGTCTCTTCATGCACCAACTGTGCCCAAAACTAGGCTACCCATTCCAAGCCTGCAGGTCTGTGTCAACCTCTGCCTGTTCATGATGGCCCCTGGCAACATATTGCCATGGTTTGTGTAATGGCAGGAAGGAGGTGAAGGGAACAAGTGAGCCCTAATCTACCCACCGCCCTGTCCCTGCCTACTTGCAACGGGGTACAACTTGGCGGCGGTCCCTACGCTGTCTAAGTGCAAGGGAGTACAAACAGGGAACACGCAAGGGAATACAGTAGCCCACGGAACGCCGCGAGGAAACGGAGCGGTGAATGAGCCAGTCAGGATCAGGAAGTAGTGGAGTATACAAACGGGAGCACGGAGCAGAAGCAAGCCAGGGGCAGAGCAACGCAGGATAAACGGAACTGAAGCAAGGCAGAAGCACGGCAGAAGCAGGCTGGAGCAAGGCAGCAGTGGGGCCAGGAATCCAAGAAGAATAACAAGCAAGGCGGAAGAGAAAACGGCAGGTATAAATGGACAGGGGGCGGAGCTAACTCTGACTGACCAGGCCGCGATAGGCTCTCCCACTCCTGAGCCTGCCACCCTGATTGGTGGGAGCAGGTGTCAGTCTCAGAGGTCTGGCCTCAGGTGTCGACCGATTAATCCTGGGAGTATACCCAGACGTAGTGCCTGGCAGATCCTTTACAGTACTCCCCCTTTTATGAGGGGCCACCGGACCCTTACTAAGAGGACCCGGTTTAGTGGGGAAGAGAAGGTGGAACCTCCTGATCAATACTCCAGCGTGAACATCTCGAGCAGGTACCCAAGTCCTCTCCTCCGGCCCGTATCCTCTCCAATGGACCAGGTACTGGAGGGAGCCCTGGATCATCCTACTGTCCACAATCTTGGCCACCTCGAATTCCACCCCCTCAGGGGTGAGAACGGGAACAGGAGGTTTCCTCGAGGGGGACCAGGACGGGGAGCAGCGTTTCAGGAGGGAGGCATGGAAGACGTCGTGTATGCGAAAGGATGGGGGCAGCTCCAGACGGAAGGATACAGGGTTGAGGACTTCAATGACCTTATAAGGTCCAATAAATCGGGGAGCAAACTTCCTGGACGGGACCTTAAGGCGCAAGTTCCTCGACGACAACCACACCAGATCCCCGACGACAAACCGGGGGTTAGCAGAACGTCTACAATCAGCTTGAATCTTTTGTACGCTCTGGGACGCCTCTAGGTTCTTCTGAACCTGGGCCCAGACTGTGCACAGTTCCCGATGAACGTCCTCTACCTCGGGATTATTGGAACAACCAGGGGAAACGGAGGAGAACCTAGGATTAAACCCGAAATTACAGAAAAACGGGGAGACCCCTGACGAGTTACTGATCCGGTTATTCAGGGAAAATTCGGCGAGGGGAAGGAATGAGACTCAATCAAATTGACAGTCAGAAATGAAACACCTTAAATATTGTTCCAGGGATTGGTTAGTCCATTCCGTTTAGCCATTAGTTTCGGGATGGAAGGCGGAGGAGAAGGATAGATCAATCTCCAACTTTTTACAAAAAGCTCTCCAAAATAAGGAAACAAATTGTACCCCTCTGTCCGAAACGATATTGACTGGGGCCCCATGGAGACGCAGAATGTGTTTCACAAACAAAGAAGCTAACGTCTTGGCGTTAGGTAGTTTCTTAAGGGGCACAAAGTGGCACATCTTGCTGAAGCGGTCTACTACCACCCACACCACCGACTTGCCCTGAGATGGAGGCAAATCGGTGATAAAATCCATGGAGATATGGGTCCAAGGTCTCTGGGGAATGGGCAAGGAACGTAGTAAGCCTGCAGGTCGGGACCTAGGGGTCTTGGACCTAGCACAGACCTCACAAGCGGCGACGTAAGCCCTAACGTCTTTAGGCAACCCAGGCCACCAATAGTTTCTGGTAATGAGGAGTTTGGTACCCAAGATGCCAGGATGACCAGATAGAGCGGAGTCATGGTTTTCCCTGAGTACCCTTAGCCGGTATTGCAGGGGGACAAACAGTTTGTCCCCAGGGAGGTTCCCGGGAGCTGAACCTTGATCAGCCGCGATGTCAGAGGCTAAGTCAGAATCAGTGGCAGAAACAATTATACCAGGGGGTAAAATACAAGCAGGATCCTTCTCAGAAGGCGGATTAGCCATGAAACTACGTGACAGTGCATCAGCCTTAATATTTTTGGACCCAGCCCTATAGGTAACCAAGAAATTAAATCTGGTAAAGAATAGTGCCCAACGAGCTTGTCTAGGATTAAGCCTCCGGGCAGATTCTAGGAAAACCAGATTCTTGTGGTCCGTAAGGACCGTTACCTGGTGTCTGGCCCCCTCCAAGAAGTGACGCCACTCTTCAAAAGCCCATTTAATGGCTAAAAGTTCGCGGTTGCCAATATCATAGTTACACTCCGTGGGCGAAAACTTCCTAGAGAAGTAAGCACAGGGGCGGAGATGGGTGAGGGAGCTGGTACCCTGGGACAAGACGGCCCCCACTCCCACCTCGGACGCGTCAACCTCCACAATAAATGGCTCCCTTTGGTTGGGCTGAACCAGCACGGGGGACGAGATAAAGCACTTCTTGAGGGTCTCAAAAGCCTGGACGGCCTCAGGGGGCCAATGGAGGACATCAGCACCCTTGCGAGTGAGGTCCGTAAGAGGCTTAGCGACGACCGAGAAGTTGGCAATAAATCTCCTGTAATAGTTAGCGAACCCCAAAAAAAACTGTAGCGCCTTCAGGGAGGCAGGTTGGACCCATTCCGCCACAGCCTGAACCTTGGCAGGGTCCATGCGGAATTCATGAGGAGTGAGGATTTGACCTAAAAATGGTATCTCCTGTACCCCAAACACACATTTTTCGGTTTTCGCAAACAGATTATTTTCCCGAAGGACCTGGAGGACCTTCCTGACATGCTCCACGTGCGAGGACCAGTCCTTGGAAAACACCAGTATGTCATCAAGGTACACTACAAGAAAATTACCCAGGTAATCTCTCAGAATTTCATTAATAAAATTCTGGAAGACGGTAGGGGCATTACACAACCCAAAGGGCATGACTAGGTATTCGAAATGACCTTCGGGCGTGTTGAACGCAGTTTTCCACTCATCCCCCTCTTTGATGTGGATAAGGTTATATGCCCCCCGTAGATCGAACTTAGAGAACCATTGGGCCCCCTGAACCTTATTAAAAAGATCCGGAATCAAAGGAAGGGGATACTGGTTCCTTACTGTGACCTTATTCAAGTTCCGATAATCAATGCACGGCCTAAGACCACCATCCTTCTTCCCCACGAAGAAGAAGCCAGCACCTACAGGAGAAGTCGAGGGGCGAATGAAACCCTTGGCCAGGCATTCTTGGATATACTCCCTCATAGCTTTACGTTCAGGACATGAAAGATTAAATATCCTCCCCTTAGGAAGCTTGGCACCAGGCACCAAATCGATGGCGCAATCGTAATCTCTATCGCAACACCTCGGAGGCCTCCTTAGAAAACACATCAGCGAAGTCCTGAACAAACTCAGGAAGCGTGTTTACCTCCTCCCGGGGAGAAATAGAGTTAACCGAAAGACATGACATCAGGCAATCACTACCCCATTTGGTGAGATCCCCAGTATTCCAATCAAACGTGGGATTATGAAGCTGCAACCAGGGAAGACCTAATACCAGATCGGACGATAATCCCTGCATCACCAGTACAGAGCACTGCTCCAAATGCATGGAGCCAACACGGAGTTCAAAAACAGGAGTATGCTGAGTAAAATAACCATTAGCAAGAGGAGTGGAGTCGATACCCACTACCGGGATAGGATAAGGTAAATCAATAAAAGGCATTTTTAGAGACATAGCAAATTCCACTGACATGATATTAGCAGATGAGCCAGAATCCACGAAGGCACTGCCAGTGGCAGACCGGCCAGCAAACGAGACCTGAAAGGGAAGCAAAATCTTATTGCGTTTAGTATTAACGGGAAATACCTGTGCGCCCAAGTGACCTCCCCGATGATCACTTAGGCGCGGAAGTTTTCCGGCTGCTTATTCTTGCGCCTGGGACAGGTGTTCAGTAGATGCTTGTCGTCCCCACAATAGAAGCAGAGACCATTCTTCCTGCGAAACTCTCTACGTTGTCGAGGGGACATGGAGGCCCCGAGTTGCATAGGTACCTCCGAGTCCTCCGTGGAAGAGCGAGGAGACGGGACCTCGGGGGGAATCGCAGGGCAGTCAGAGGGGAAAACATTGAAACGTTCAAGCTGACGTTCCCGGAGACGTCGGTCAAGTCGTACTGCTAGGGCCATAACCTGGTCTAGGGAGTCAGAAGAGGGGCAGCTAACCAGCAGATCCTTCAGGGCGTCAGATAATCCTAACCTAAACTGGCACTTTAGGGCCGGGTCGTTCCACCGAGAAGCTACGCACCACTTTCTAAAATCAGAACAGTATTCCTCAACAGGTCTCCTACCCTGACGTAAGGTCACCAGCTGACTCTCGGCTAAGGCAGTCCTGTCAGTCTCGTCGTAAATGAGACCGAGGGCAGAGAAAAACCGATCAACGGAGGAAAGTTCAGGGGCGTCAGGAGCCAAGGAGAAGGCCCACTCTTGGGGCCCTTCCTGGAGTCGGGATATAATGATACCCACCCGCTGGTTCTCGGAACCTGAGGAGTGAGGTCTTAGGCGGAAATAAAGTCTGCAACTCTCCCGGAAGGAGAGAAAAGTCTTACGGTCCCCTGAGAACCGGTCAGGTAACTTGAGGTTGGGTTCTAAAGGTGAGGTGAGGGGTACTACAAAGGCAGCGTTAGACTGATTGACCCTCTGAGCCAGGGCCTGGACCTGTAGGGAGAGGCCCTGCATCTGCTGGGTCAGGGTCTCAAGGGGGTCCATGATAGCGTCAGCGTAGAAGAAATGGTAGACTAGGTAAGGGCTTGTTATTATGTAATGGCAGGAAGGAGGTGAAGGGAACAAGTGAGCCCTAATCTACCCACCGCCCTGTCCCTGCCTACTTGCAACGACCCGCCCTAGGCGACGGGGTACAACTTGGCGGCGGTCCCTACGCTGTCTAAGTGCAAGGGAGTACAAACAGGGAACACGCAAGGGAATACAGTAGCCCACGGAACGCCGCGAGGAAACGGAGCGGTGAATGAGCCAGTCAGGATCAGGAAGTAGTGGAGTATACAAACGGGAGCACAGAGCAGAAGCAAGCCAGGGGCAGAGCAACGCAGGATAAACGGAACTGAAGCAAGGCAGAAGCACGGCAGAAGCAGGCTGGAGCAAGGCAGCAGTGGGGCCAGGAATCCAAGAAGAATAACAAGCAAGGAGGAAGAGAAAACGGCAGGTATAAATGGACAGGGGGCGGAGCTAACTCTGACTGACCAGGCCGCGATAGGCTCTCCCACTCCTGAGCCTGCCACCCTGATTGGTGGGAGCAGGTGTCAGTCTCAGAGGTCTGGCCTCAGGTGTCGACTGATTAATCCTGGGAGCACACCCAGACGTAGTGCCTGGCAGATCCTTTACAGTTTGTTTTTTTAACAGATGTTCCCACTTCTGCTGCATGTACCACTGTCTGGGTCGTGGTATTCTTCTTTCGGAAGCTTCCTTCACATCTGGCAGAAAACTAAGTCCGTGATCCTAAAGGTAGTTGATCTCATGAAAG